>NC_136700.1:15218917-15268917 GCF_947650265.1 Symphodus melops
CACCACTGACAGAGACTGCTCCATGTAGGGGGTAAATGTCAGGTGCATGCTTGGAATGTGGAGGCCCCCTGTATAAAAGTGCAAGGCAGCCATTCAGTCATTAAACACACAGCAGTGTACATAACAGCAAGAAGGGTTTGAATCCAACAGCCTGGTCTGGTCTCTCTTGGCATTTCTTTATGTAGATTGCTTGTCTTCCTGTGCACATTCTTCTCTATTTTCAGTGTCACTCTTAAAAGATAACATCAGACTTGGGATTGTAGCAAGTGGTTGGCTGTCTTTAGGCGTTAGCCCTGTGATAGACTGGCCACCAGGAAACCTTAACTCTCTGGGGTCAACGCTGTCGGAAACAACATAAGGAATGCTATCTTTTCATGATCAGCTGAAAAAAACAGAATGGTACAAGCTTACTGCGAAATCCCCTCGCTTTGTCAGCTCAGCACGCGTCTGGAGATACCCTCTGTATGTTTCTGCGACTTCCAGTGGCTTTTCTGTCCTACTGAGAAGATCAGAGTATATTCACTGAGTAGCCAGATGAAATCTTCCAAAAAAAAAAAAAAAAATGTTATCCATGATGATATATGTACACATTTTCGTAAAATAATGTAATTTCTGTTGGCTAGCTCGGCTAACATGGACGCTGCCATTTTGGTTTGGTTTGTTCTTCATTTAGTTTCATGGTGGCTGACTTAAATAGGTGCACATCGCCAACTAGTGTCTCGGAATATGAGGCGTGAGCTATGTGAAACCACTTTACATTAAATGTAAATGAATGAAAAGAAAAACTGTAAATTAATACATTCAAAAATAATAATATATATGTAAAAGAATTACATCTTACTGCTATTGTTTTCTTTAGTCCCTCCCATGTCATTGTTCTGCTCTGTTGACCAATCACATGCTGTATCTGCTATCAGCTGACATGTAAGGGCCAATGGGAAGCCAGTGCAGCCTGAAACATGTGCTTCAGCCTGCTCTAGGCACAGAAATACTACATATAGCACTGTTTTTTATGGATTCATCCCATTCACTATTTTTACCATGCAGCTAAAATAATGTGTATACTGTAATTTGAAATGAATAGATGTGTTTTATACACTTTCTGAGAATTTAACCTACGTTATATTTCAACATTCTGTGAAATTATATTTTGCTTGTATTTTTATTTATGTTGTACAGTAAAAACTACTTGGGACTTCATCTGACATAGTTAGAGGATAGATATGATTCCCAAGGTTGTCCAGAAAACTAGACAGTATTACATGGTTGTGCATTACTTAAGTGAGATTATACAGGCCTTTTTACAGAAGGAGACCAAGCGTTAAATTAATTAAGGGAAAATGCCACAAACTCCATAAGGTTGCACAAAAATAATCAGGTATACTGATACATGAACAAATGGATGGAAAAGAACGAACAAAGAACTATGACATGTTCCTAAAACATCTTTATTCAAAATACATCATGTCATGACAGCTGCCTGTTCAGAGGCAGCACAGTGCAAGCATAAGTTTGGTGTTTGCTAACATCAAAGTGAAAAAAAAGAGCAAATTCAGAGCAAAATCCTATCCAGACTTAAATGAAGCACAATCATAACTCCATCTTTAGATTCAACTTAAATGTTTTTTGTGTTGTATGGTTTCTAATTTAGAGATACACTCCATTTCAAATATCTTTATAGATGTAACTTTAGATGGAAAACCAAACATTGATCTTCATAATATCATGTTATGGGTCAAGCACCTCAAATCCTGCAAATGAAGCATGCATGCTCACACATAGAACCAGAACCTGTGATGGAAACTTTGGCTGTCTCGACCAAAGTAATCTGCAGTTTTGTCAGTGATGTAATTCATCACTCAAAGACCCTGTTACTTGTTGCCCTCTGATGTGCTTTTGGTAGTTACATATATTGCACAGAAACAGTGGTAGAGAAAAAAATATATATGTATGTCAAAAACAACGTGTACATTTTCTTTTTACAACTGTCAAAAACCAGGCTTGGCCAAGTTGGAAGCACTTAGCGCTTGAAACATTACAAGTGAGACATGGATATGAGTTTGTGACACAGCTGGACTGTCATCAACATGGGTAAAACTAGACATTCAGTGGTTACCAACACTCACATGCTGAACCATATGAATTGACATTTTAACAGTGATCAAATATCTAATGTTTTTTTATTATTTTATTTTTTTTTATATATGGTGATCTAAACAAGTGCTTCATAAAAATGCACCACCGATACATTTTCCCATTATATAATTTCACCACCATGCCATGTTTCAATTACAGCGACTCAGCATTCCAATATCATAACAACGTGAGCCTTATGTTTTTCCACAGTTTCATCCACTTCACATGCTCTCCCCGTTGATTTATACAACAATTGGTATGAATAAATGTCCAAAACAATATCTACAACACAAATGTTAAAGTAAAGACATAACTATTGGGAAAGAGCTATGGTGTATGTTTTTTCAGGAGCATTATCTCAAAAGTCTTATTTAAATCTCTGCAAACAGTTCAAGTTAGAGATTAGAGTAAAAAGATGACCCTAACATAGTCTGTGCTGAAAATCCTTTTTCATGATTTAAAATATTGTCTCTCAGTATTTTGCAGGTGTCAGATAAAGCTTATCATAGTGCAATCAATTACCCCTGACAGTCTATACATTTAAGATTCCAGCCATACTTCTAAGCATGTTTTAGATTCACATCTATTTATAATAATCTTGAAAAAAAAATCAAAAATGCTTTGACTGACTCATGTTGTTGTTGTTGTTGTTTTATGCCAAAATAAAAGCGACCTCATTTTTGATATCCTAATGCATTGTTTCACATGCATTCATGGCAATATAATACATTTAACATGCTTCTTTTGACTACAATATAATGATGACATCACGTGTTTCGAGACAGATAAAATAAATTCCCCTTCAGTCCGTCATGAAAACCAACTTATATAACTGTTCTTTTTGGGCAGCATTGTTTAATTCCTACAATTTATATAAAGTTCAACATCAAAGGTTGACACGAGCCTGGATTATGTGATTGTGGATGCAAAGTGCTTATTTGGAATTGTTACTGACATGTGAAGGACAACATTTTGTCATGTAGTCAACCATAATTTTCTTGACTTCACCCCTCGATGGTTTCTGTAATGTGAGGGAGGGGGAAAGGAAGGAGAATGGCTGACGATTTCTCTGCACAAGTATAATTGTACATGTATATTGAATGATCAAAGAAGGGGACCTTCTTTAATCCTACACATATGAGAGGCCTGTATTTAGGCAGGAAAACATGTCACTCATCTCTGATAACCTAAGCCTTGAGCCGTCATATGGATGGATGCTATATTTGACCAGTAAGGGGCAAAGTGCAGATATATTTACATTTGGCAGTGCTGTTCATATAAGTAAATAAATTATCTGAGCTACAAGTTAAACTGGTTAGAAAAACACAACTACATTTCCCTGGGTTTTTTGTTGTTGTTTGTTTTCGGAGCACTTGTAAATTTAGGCAACCTCACTCACTGACCAGAAGAAATGCGGGCTTGCACTTTTCCACACACACGCAAACACACACACAAACACACACACACACGCACACAAATACATTTGTGTGCAAACAAAAATGATGAAGTAGAAAATGCAGATCAGACACAGGCAGCATTAAAACATGATGACGAGGAAGTGGAAAAACACTGATTTAAATGGTCATGTACAATTAGCTGTTAACAAATTAGAGCCCGACAGTATGGATACTGGTATACTGTCTCAGCAACCATGTGTGCAATCTCTTCTTTAATTCATTTACCACTCCCAACATAAAAAAAGTGAGAGTTCATTGTACAGTAATTAACAATGTGGTAAACCACAGAGCTAATGTCATGGGGCTGAACATTCTCACTTTGTCCTGGGCAACACAATGTGAATAATTAATTAATCCAGAATATGATTAAAACGTCACTTTTTTTGGAGGGTAGCGAACTATAGTGCATGGAGCTGTTTCCATGGCTCTGTGAATAATAAAAAAAATATATATATATAACAAATTTCATATGATTATTTAAATCAGTGCTTTTCCAACCATGACAAGCCACATATCTGCTGTGAACACGGTCTTAAAAAACATGGCTGAGTCAAAGAATATTACTTTTCCAGCGTTGGAAGGGAATTACACAGGTGCATGAATGTATATTAACATATACATGACGCTCAAACAGGCAACTCAGAGACATGGACTTAAGGCAGAATAGTTAAATAAACCCACAATGTAAAAATGATAAACATTTGGGTTAATCCGTTGTAATCACTACCACTTACTGTACAAGCTTAGAATGATTCAACTACACAATTCAGTAGGCCCCATGATGCAATCAACAACTATTAAAAGGCTAAATGTGAAAGTCGGAAGTTACCTGTCCTCCTTCATATTGTTAACAGTAAAGAAACGTAAGTGGTGATCTGGTGAAATAGTTGCCATTTAAGTTTAAACACACTTTGACTAGTAGACTGCGGGATAATATTTAGCCATTTTGAAAGTGAGATTCTGCAACAATGCTGAAGCTCAGTAATAAACTCCGCCATCAGCACGTCTTTGTACATTCATATTGACTCCACATTGGCGTAATATTGGTGTCCCAGTCCCTGAATTCACATTTGCGTTACGGCGTTGAGGAAGCGAGACTTGAAGAGAGATTTTCTGGAGCTCCATTTACACACGTGCCTTTCCGTCATGCTATCTTTTAAGTAAAGGCATCATGTTTTCTGTTTGTAACAGACCTTTTCTTTTTTTTTTTTTTTGCCCATATGCAAACCAACACACTGGACACACTGTTTCCTTTATGCTTCTAACTTTTAGACAAGTCCTGACAGAAAGCTACGTGGCATTTTTTGCCTTTTGTTTTGAAGACTCTAAACTCTAAATCTCTGCCTCATGGTAAACTGCATTAATAATGAATCAATGATATATCAAACTTCCGCTGAGAATTAGATACTGCAATATGTTTTTACCATACTCAAACTATACAGTGGTATATATTTTAGGTCCCAATACCCAGCCCTAGTTAGTTGTGCAATTTGCTATGATCCTGGCATTCTCATAATAAAAAGGGATTCTAATAGTTTGAAATTGACTTGCAGCTACAGTATGTATGAAATGTTATGTTTGAAAAGTAAGTTGCAGAAAACGTTTTCCTGGCCTATTCGCGGCAGAACGACCCACCTCACACAGACAAATAGAAATACCCTCACACACATAGAAACATTCAGTACACTCTTACTCACACACACACACACACACATGCAGAATGAATGGAAGAATCAGTGCAGGATGATTCAAGCTGTGGTTACGACAGATCTTCAGGAAGGGGGTGCGCATGTCTGAAAGAAAATAAAGAAACAGAGACACAATCATTTGAATTAAACTTGTTTTATGTTTAGGTGCCCCACTCATTTATGTTCTCAAGGGAAGCCATTAGGTAGAGATCTGCTTGCGTTGCTATACTGCTGTTGATTTCAAATAAACTGTATTCACAGAAGCATCTCTGTCATTTCTCCAAATCCATTAAAGCTGGATGACTGACTACAGGACTGACTGGTTCAATCAAACACTTACCTGGTGAGGTGTTATGAATGAGCGCTCCGCAGGCTGCTGATCCAGATGACCCAGCTATGGTTGTCTATCAAAAAAATAATATAAGATGTACAATAAACACAACTGTAGATTAGGTTTCAGTCGACAATGGGGGTTGGAGGTTAGTAAGTCTGTGACGCTTATTGAGTAGAGTTGCGAGTTGTGTAGCTTAAAAACATCGTTTACTGTATCTGATACTGGTGTCAGTCAAAGCCCTTATTCCAGCCTCTGTCGGAAACCGTGAATTTCAGATGATCTCTCTTTTATGGTGCGTTCCATTTACCTTGGAAGTCGAATCTCGGAGCTGGGAATGACGCCACATTCGAGTCAACCACGTTTCAGTTGCAAGTTAAACAAGCAACACACAATTTGTTGATAAAACCTGACAGCAGGTTCTGGCCAAGTCTCGCAAAGTTCTCATAACGTCTCATTCAGAGCAGCAGGAAACCAGGTCCAGCGATTACGTCAACAACTGTGCTTCTTTCTTCTTTTTTTTAAAAGTATGAACATCCAACATCGTTAAGTGATCACAAAATATGGATCGGTATCATCGATCTCCTTTTAGCATCTCAAGCTTAAATTTGTCGAAATTGAAATGTATCTTCAGTCTGTATGTTTACGTCTTAGGATACGGTAAATCCTAATGATGGTGATTGTTGGTCTGGCCTTTAAGATGTAGATTATGAGGACCAGTATTGAGTTAATGAACGCCTGATTAAATTAAGTATCTCACCTTCTGTTGCCGTCTGGTATACGACTCCTAATTAAGATGCTTTTGATTCCTTTTGTGATATGCAGCTTATTTTGGTATGTTGCTGCTGCTCTACTGGTGGCTATGGCACAAATAAATTAATTAATTTGTGCTTGATTATATGTTTTTTTTATTTAACTATTTATTAGGGAATCATTGGGGCAACACTGAGCTACTGTTACAGAAGCTAATGCCTTTAAGGAGTGAAGCAGTGGCAATATTTTGTTTAATATCTGGCACACAGTGATGACGTCTCATGTTTTACCAGTAGAACCCTCCGGGGAAGAAATGGGGGAGTGTTATTTGCTGGTACTAAAAGGACATGACAGTGACATGTTTAAGTTGCATATGCCAGTATGCAGTAGACAGGCGGTAAGCTGCCATAAAGAATCAGCTTGTTCCATTAAAACACGAGTGACACACCACTCCAGTGCTAGTGGCAGGTCCTGCTTGAGGAAGCAATGATACGGTTAGATTTCTTACTTGGTTCCCTCCTCTGCAACACCTTCAGCCTCCAGCTTTCCTTCTTCTTCCATCTTCTCCTCGGAAATCAGTTCTTGTTTCCGGTGACGACGGAGGCATTTCACTACCACCATGGAAAGGATCAGGAGAGCTAATGCTCCACCCACTGAGGCCCCTATTGCAACTGCAATGGTTGAATCTCTTGGAGGAGGAACTGTAAGGAGAAGAGAGGGTTAAATAGTCTGTTGACAAAAAAGATGGAGTCAAACGCAATGCTGGCTAAAAGCTCTACGAGGCTGATTAAACAGAGTGGAAAGAAGGGAAGTGGTGCTGAGTTAGCCTCATAGGGGAGCGTGTGTGCGTGTGAGTGGAAAAAAAAAAGAAGAAGAAAAAAAACTGCCTGGGACTTGGTTCGAGCTCTTGTTGGTCATTAATAAGTAAAAAGCTGACTCATCACCAGTAGGTACTCACGCTCAAGGACACTCACACACAAACAAACCATTTTAATCGATTGTATAACGTTGATCCTTAAAGCAGAGTGTTAAAGAACTAGAATCTAGAATCTATTGCACTGCAGAAAACAATGAAATCACAATAACATTTACACCATAAGAACTGATTCTGGATCATGTTCATATCACGGTTTCAAACTAAATTTTGATTTCAAAATACCCCTTGTGTCAATTTTTAGCTTGCATCAGCATGTGCACATTTTAGCGAGTGTAAACAGCTGATTGTGCAAAGCCACAAAAGACGTTTGTAGCAAAATACAAACTGACTTACAATCAAGAGCTGTGACTAGATTATTCCGCCAATCCCTTGACAGACATTATGGTATTCCAAGAAAAAATACATTATGAAGTCCATTAATGGACATCATTGGATAGTGATCGGGATATTGCACTGATTAGCATCTTTTTCATGGGTACACTGGAAAAACACTGAAACAGGAAGTAACAGAGGAATAGCTCTTGCATCCCTTACATGTTTGTTTCACCGTTAATGTGAATGAAAATTAAAAAACAAAAACAGACATCCCTCAAATGGGAGCTGGATCTGTAGTGTCAGGAAGAGCATGTTGGCTCGACACCCATCTATCCATTTTCTGCCGCTTATCCGGCGCCGGGTCGCGGGGGCAGCAGTCTAAGCAGAGACACCCAGACTTCCCTCACCCAAGACACCTCCTCCAGCTCTTCCGGTGGGACCCCGAGGCGTTCCCAAGCCAGCCGAGAGACATAGTCTCTCCAGCGTGTCCTGGGTCTACCCCGAGGCCTCCTCCCGGAGGGACATGCCCGAAACACCTCCCTAGGGAGGCGTCCAGGGGGCATCCGGACCAGATTCCTGAGCTCGACACGTCACTTAAAAAAAATCCTTAAAACGGGAGCTTCTTTGTGCGCGGATCTTGTTTTGCTTTCTTTACCTCACCGTCTTTTATAGCCAAATATTGAAACACCTGATGCTTAATGTAGAAAAACACGCCATCAAAAATCCACTTTCTAAGTTTTGTTTATGCTAATATGAGCTAAAATGTAGTCAGGCAATATAATGTTTAAGACAAGGATTTAGTTTTTAAATACATAGGGCCAGATACACAAAAGTATTGCAAAGCTTTTGCAGGTGCTAAACCTGTGCAAATAAGAGAAAAAGATAGAATGTAATCCACAAAGTGCATGCAAAGGTTGAACCGTGCAAACCACAACAGATAGTGCCCTTGGTAAATTCGGGACTATTTAAATACCAGTGCTAATTCCCACAAACATTTACAGCATTTAGCCATTTACCAACTGAAAGTCCAGTGTATTTAAGGATCACATGCCTCTCCTTTTTGTCTCTCTCCGCTGACAGAAATATACATAAGAGGACAGCACATTGCACTTAGCTGCGGTAACTGTAGCACAGTATTTGTTGGAGATATTATAGGCAAGCTTTCCAGTGACTAGAAAAACTGTGACCTGAAAAAGTCTGGAACTTTAACGCTGGGGTATTAATAGCACTAATATAACCACATAATCAGCAACTCAACACTTAATCCATAATTTGTGGAGAGGTTTGGAGCTGTCGCACGCCTGTGTTTTTTCTTCAAGGTGCCCTTGCGTGCTCCATTCAGAGAGGAAGCTTTGTTTTGAACAGTGGCATCAAAATAAACCATGAACAAATTTCCCCTCCCCTCCTAGTTCATCATCTTGGACAAAACAGTATCTGGTGCAGACAGCTTTTTTTTTTTTTCACAATACGAAAAAAAAAAAAAAAAAGAGGCCACTGAGCAGAGTAGGAAGCTTTGTCAACATGTAAGCTCCAGCATATAAGTAGTGCAAATTGTTTCGTGGATAGGATGCTTAAACAGGGCAGAATGTTTGCGCTATTTCTGCACAATTCATGGTGATATTAGCAGGAGCAATCTTTGTTTGTGGATCTGGGCCTAGGTGTTTAGTCATTTCAGACAGTAAGTTACTTACGTTCCTTGACAACATTGAGCTCTATGACACCAAGTCCTTGGATGCGGTCTGGAGGGTTTCGCACATAGCATCTGTAAAACCCCTTATCCTCCATCTGAACATCTGAAAGAGTTATTGACAGGTCGTTCTTCTCCAGGATCCCAACAAACGAGACCCTATCTCCAAAGCGGTCTGAGCGTAGAACCATTCCTTTTTTCCGAAAGTATGTCATAAACTATGGATGAAGAGAGAGAGAGAAAGAGAGTTCATAAGATTTTAAGATGTAGGCCCAGCACGCTATAGTTGTTTGGGATGAAGACAAGACATTTTACCATTTCTTCTGTGTCATTAACTGATTCTTGGTAGGTCCAGTTCATGGCAAACTTAGTCGCATCCATCTTGTAGCAGGATGTAAATGTGCAGGGGATTTTGACTGTGGTTCCATTGAGAACATTTATTTTATTGGGCATCAACACATCCATGCATGAACAACCTGTGAATGAAAATAAACCAAGGTTTAAAAGTGTTCTACCAATACTAATGAGAGAGCTAAGCTGCAAGGAGGGAAGCATATCTGACTCGTGTATCAATGGATTTGAACAAACTGAAAGACAAACACAGTAGACTGTATTTTAACATGAAGTAAAAAAAAAAAAAGCATGTAAATGACAGTAATCAAAATAAAAGTACTAAAGTATTTATTGTAAATTCTGCAGGTTCAGATATTTCATGGCTCCATGTTAAACCGAACATACTGCCAATCAGACAGAATTTTCTGAACAGCTGAAAAATTCAGTACATCAGCTGCTTTAGTCTGCCAGTTTGTAGCGAGGATGGGGGAGTCCACGGTACTGCTGACTCATCTTCCACACTTCGTCTGGAAGGCGCTGTCTTTCAGGCTGACATTCCCACCAGATGATTGTTGATAAAGATTCATACCAGCTACATGCTTAATAGTTCCAGAAATGTCTTTGTAAAACATAGTTAGCAGAAAGGAAGGGGTGGCCTCAACCCTACATCTGTTTCTTGTGCCGTGCCCGTAGTTCACTATAAAACATCTTCTTGGTCTAGAGATTGAAAGGCACACAAAAAACGTTATTTGATTTGGACAGGTACACTAAGCCATTGCATCTGTAGAGGGTAGCATCCACCTCGAACAAGAGTTACAGATTTGAAAACCTACTATGGGATTACATAATGTAGCAGGTAAGCTAGTATACTGGATATTTGAATAGATTTGCACCATTTACATGATGTGGTTACCCTAGCCTTTAATCAATCAAATCAAATTTTTATGCGTTTAGCGTCAATTCATTACAAGTATTATCTCAAGACACTTTACAAAAAGCAGGTAGAGGACCTTCCTCTTTGTCTGTTAACATTACAAACAAGCAGGTAAAGATACCATGCTCATTGTTATGTTTACAAAAAGAAGGTAAAAGACCTTACTTATTGCTATATTACAAGAGCCTAGCTTAATCTGTCATAGCGTGGCAAGAAAAAACTTTTCTTTAACAGGCAGAAATCTTCAACAGACCCGAGCTCAGGACAGAACAGTCGTCTGCTGAACTGCACTGGGCTTGAAAATGGGGGGAGATGGGACAAGATGCAGAAAGAAGGATAGGATAGGAAAAAGGGGGGGGGGGGATTGGTTGTTTGGGCAGGACATCCTCACCAACAGTCAACAGGCCTTGAAGCCAGACAACATTTGTGTTCAGGCTTTTACTCGGTCTCGCTCTTATGAAACTTAAATGTCAAACCCCCGTTTTTGAAATGGTTTGAATAAACATATGTAGAAATCCCTCATTGTGGGCAACCTCAAAATGTACTGTTGAGTTGAGTGTAAATTAGTTTTGGGGCCCTTCATTTTAATTTTTTAATTTTCCTATTACTCACGAATCACAATTAATTAAACTAACTGGAAAAAAAAAAAAAAACACCAAGACTTAAGGTAGGCAGAACTAAGATGTCATTCTTTACTGGTCTTTGAACTTTGATATGGCACTAACAGGCAAGTGGCTACCTCCAATGTAAAAAAAAAAAAAAATGAAGCTGATGCAGACGTGCAAAAAACTGCAGTTCATCAAGTGTCCACTTGAGTCTGGCTGCAAAAGCACTAGAAGTCACATCCAACCTTATTTAAAAAATAAACAAAAAACGGCCATTTTCAATTTCTTTGACACATTTTACATTATTTTATGAAGCCTTTAGACATATTCATAGATCGGACTGATCATAATGCACATTGTCGCTGTGTGCTGTTGACCGAAAGTTAGTTTGAGACAGCAGATCTAATATGCTGACTGCCATCTATTGGCTTCAAAAGTCCGCTTCAGAGACCCACTGGTGATGTCACTGAGAGTATGTCCACATGGTATACAGTCCAAGACATATAGACATGTAGCCCATGTGTTGGGGCAATCTGGTTTTCAAAACATGTTGCTTGATAGGAGGAGTACGTTTATTTTGTTATGTCAAGTTTAGTTTAGAGTGACTGCAACCATTACTGTTCAAAATAGGAAGAATATGCAGGATAGGAAATTCTAAAAAAAGAAAAAAAAGAAGCCCATTTCTTTTTTCTTAAGATCACTATTTTAAATGTACTGTGAAAACCAGAGCATGTAAATGATTGAACTATAGGTCTTGAATTATATTCAAATATATCAAGTTTCCTACTGCTGTCTAACTGGACGACTCAGCACGGGCTTGTACTCCCCAGACATAATCTGTGCCTCTTTCTCTATATGCGTGTGTGTGTGTGTGTGTGTGTGTGTGTGTGTGTGTGTTTGTGTGACGGGACTCTGCACCATTCTCTTCTCCGCAGTCGGGTGTTTCTGGCTCCCTTCCCACTGCTGCTGCACCACTCCACAGGCCTGCCTCTCTGCACCACACACATATACACACACACACACACACATTTGCCCATGCACTTTTAACATCTCCTCCCATCACCCATATGTATAATTTACACAGATAAGCACACCCAATTTTCCACTGCACACAGTCCACCCAAGTCAGGTGGCCTGTCATGCAGAGTCCTGCTTTCTCGCACACACATAAAAGCACAAGCAGACGCAAACCCCTTGCACTGTCAGCAGTGAGCTAAGCATGCTAGCTGTGCTAAGTCAATGTCATCCCTGCATACTGACCTGTGTGTATGCAGAGCTGACATAGAGACATCTTTTCTGAGACCGTCACACATCTCACTCACACACGGAAGCACTGTACGATCATATCTAACGTCGCTTTTCTAACCCAGACACAGATACACAGTTTGATAGCATGCCCCTGCTGACTCAGCAGTGCCGTGGATAGCGGGAAAGAGAAGCAGATGCAGAATTGCTCACAAATGAAATACTGCAGTGAAGCCACCTCACGCAACTCCTCCCTCTCGTTGCCCCTCCCCTCCCCTCTCCCATCTCTGTTCACCTCTCTTGCCTTCTCTCACGCTTTTTTTTTTTTCTTTCCAGAATCCCCATTCTCGCCCACCCCCTCTTCTAGCCTTAAAATCACAGTTCTCATTGTCCTCACATCCCCAAATTCTATGGAATGCCGCCTCACTCCATTCACGCTGTTATCTTCACAAGGTCATAGCGGGGGAAAAAAAAAAAAAAAGGTAAGACGTAGGTACAGTAGGTCTGTTACGTCATCACTCCTGTGTCCTCCCGATCCCTCTCGTCCAACTCTACAACACGTGACCACCTTCCTATTAACTTTTAAACACATAATCCTAAACCAAAAACATTACACAGTTTATCTAGTAGGGCGGGAGAATGCATCAAAAATTAATCGACATTCAGAACCTATAATCGACGATGATTTTCTACTGTAAAACTAAAATGTGTCTTTTTCATTTCAAGCGCTGCTTTGATTTCAGTTTTTAAATATTTCATAAATGACCACTAAATAGTTCATCAGCTATGCACTCTGTCATTAGAAACAAGATCGCAGCTTTACAGCAACAGTCGAGGGCAAGTCACTGAAAAAAAAACAAAAAAGTAAATAATTGTTCAGTAATTCTAATCGAGGCAACATCATTACCAATCGTGGTCATTTTGTGAGGTCACATGGCCCAGCCCTAATACCTACTGTAAATGTAATGGAATCTACTGAGTATTTCCTGAGTAAGAAGTGAAAGAAAGCAGGGACAGGCCAAGAGTTGGTTCAGCAGTTAGTTTTATGTTTGAGGAATGAAACACTCAGTGTCTCAATTTGGATTGAAAAAAGATTAAAGCAATGGATAACTTGGAGTTGGAGAGGGATTATGGTGGACATTGTCAATAAGGTGCATTTCTCCATTTCGATTCCACAAAATGTGGCTAAAACCCATTTTATTATGTTGGAAATGTTCAATATTTCACAATAACTCTCCTGCCCGTTCAGTGAGTTGTCTATGTCGTGTCATTGAAAAGAGTTTGTTGAATCCACTGAAGACACAATATGGAAAATCTCCCTCGTGAAGGTTGCTTGTAAAATTGATTCTAAGCTGCTTTGGTCACACTCTAATGACTGCATCTGAGTATTTAGAGGATATACCTATTTTTCTAGACTAGACCTGAATAGATGTAAAGTTATTAGCAGTATTACCACATACTTGCTTCAGTGTTGAGGATAGTTCTATGAGAAGAGTTACTCCTGAGTGGTTTAATGGGGGTTAAAACCAGTGCTCCTTCTTGTTTTGAGTGTTTTTCTCTATGTGTGTGTGTGTGTGTTTATCAAACTGGGACCCTCCTTGAACGTTTTAAAGAACATATGATCATTCAGATTAAAGGCTGTGCTCTTTCTTCTTCACCAAACTCCCTGCGAAGTCTCGACTCTGCTCTTAAACTGGTCCCAATCGTGAATTCAATACGTGTCCCGCAGGATTACATTTGGCTTAATGACAATGCAGCACATGGACTTAATCAGTCACATGACATCCGATCGCTTCCGGTGTTAAAACATGCTATAGCATTCCAAGCTCTTCTCACAAGAGCAGACGTTGCTGTTTAATAGCTTTCATTTCTGCTGCTGTCTGGCATCTGAATGATTGATTTCCTGTGAGAACTGAGAAGTGTTACCATTTACAAGTTGCAATTGACAATGAGGTGTTCTGATGATTTGACACTAATTTGAGGGATAGTCAGCTGCCGCAGGCGGTATGTCTCAGTAAGCCAGAAAAAAAGGCCCTATTTTCTTGTCAAACATTAACACTGGTAAAGTGTGTTTCTCTTGACACTATATGCACACAACTTGTAAAGGGAAGGGGGGGGGGAAACGTTTTAAGGATGATGTGTTGACCTTTGCATTTTACCTCCTAATTCCTAAGCCCTTGCCTTGTTGAGTGGTGAATCAGGTACAGTATGTTCTGCACTGCTTTGGCTTAGCTCTAGTGCCCCCTTCTTTTGACAAAGCAACATTGCATCTTGCCCACTGCAGCATTCTGTGCAGCTAGCCATACAGTCCAGCTATAAACATCAATATGACACAGATCCGTTACGTTCAGAGCAGTTGCAGGGAGTCATGTGGGCTAGAAAAGCTTTACTCTGACTATACATGATTCCTATCAGACTTGGAACCCAGCAAAGAAAAACAGAAACTGTACTGTGTCAGCCTGCAGCACCTGTGTTACTGTCATGAAAGCAATATGTGAACACTGATAATATACGAAACAAGCAATCATGTTAGCACATTCAGAGATGCTTTAAACAGGTGAACTGACATCACTGTCCCTCCTCTGCATAGATATGATAATGTCCCTGCTTGATTTACAATCACTAAAAAAAAACCCTACAACATGGAAATGATTGACTTGATGTTGTTCTCCAGCTCCCTCCACGTTCTGCATTATTGACAGTTGTGCTTCTTTATGCAGAGCATCAAAGTCTGATTGCTTTAACTTGGAGTATTGATCATTGTAGCTTTCAGAAAGCACTCAGGCTTTTAGTAAAATCTACACATACAAGTAGTGAGACTGGCCAAATGTCTGGTTTTGTCTCTGTGGACATTTAAGATTCTGTATCAGCATAATTATTGTTAGTATCAATGAATAAGTAACTGATGGGATAAGTATTTAAAACAGTTGAGTTAAAATAGTTTTAGATTAGTCAACTTTAAGTTCACTGCACAGATAGACTTGAAAACTCTGGACAGTAATCTGAAGGGAGATAATGTGTCTATGAAGGGGGAAACAACAGCAGCACTCGAACATTTTTAAAACAATTATAATTAGAAATGTGTTTAATGCCAGGAGATACATTCTTGTAGAGCATTTCTGCACAAAAGCCTGTGTGTAGAGGATGGTCAGTGAAAAGAGTTAGTGGTGGGGACGCCGATAGCGCAGTGGCACTGTGTAAAGGGAAGGGGAAACTCATGTATTGAGGCCCAGTCCTCACGCGGGCTTCGCGTCAGGCCTGTGGCGATCCTTCCCGCATGTCTCTCCCCACCTTCCTACCCTATCCACTGTCCTCCACTCTAATTAAGGCTATAAAATGCCTAAAAATAAATCTTAAAGAAAAAAAAAGATTTAGTGGCGAGCAAAAAGCCAGTATTCTCTTCTAAAAGGTTGTTAAAATATACACAATTTCACATTTTTATCCAAACCAGGATTTACTACATCAGCAGTCCTAGCAAACAAGTCAAATAAGTGTTGTTTCATTTTTAAACTTCTTTTGAAGGTTTTAAATTTATAATGTGAATTGTGTAACATCCAGTTTTCTTGGATAAAATGACACATTGTGTAACACATGCAATTCAAAACAAACGTTTAAAAAGACAGTGTATATGAGTTCAGGAAAAAAAAAAAACAGTTTCAGCCTTGTGACAATTATTATGAATAACTCATGACAAGGTTTATTTAGCTTTTGAAATTAGAGAATAGTCTCAGCCCAGATGTGATTATATATCAAACTGAGTTCATCAGAGTTGTTTAAATTAATGATCCAATCAGACAATGTATGGCTTTTTGATGGGAGACAAATTGTACCATCTGACAAATGTGATGTCGTAGAAAGAAAAAACATTTATATTTGAAGAAATAGAATTGTAAAATAAAAAAGTTCATAACGAGTACAATCAAATGTCTTCTTTAATTCAGTTTTCTCTCTCGTCACACTAGCTCTTAAATGATTCATCTGCGGTCATTAATGCCTCTATAGGATTGCTGTTAAAATCTCGGGTGTTGCTGCCCTCTAGTGTCTGTACTCCTTAAGTGGAACCATTGGGAGTAAAGCTAAATTATTGATGGACATACAGATTATGGTGGGAAACATTCCTTCATGGATTCTGCAGGATTGTATAAGCGTACTGACAGACCTGTGGTCAGGCAAACAGCACGGCTGTAAAGCAGGAAGTGGCAAACAACCATCCCAACTGATGGCGATCTCTGTTTTCTTTTTGTGAGGTATCTTAATGTGAAAGCACATTGTAAAATATAGCTAATGTACATTTAATAAATATGTATCTTAGTAAGATAAGCTATAAATATTAGACTGCAGAGATGATCCATTTAGCAGATGGAACAGCAGCAATAGTATCTCTCCTCTAGCCCACAGACAACAATCAACCTTTGGGTTTGTATTTTAAGCTGAAAAAAAAAAAAAGCACAGTTGCTGACACAATCTACAAAAACACTGGTATGAGATCCCAATAAAAACTTTTAAATAGTGAACTGCAATGTGATGATAAGTGAGAAATTAATACGAGTTTTTTGCTTGTATGTTGATGTAAGCTATTGGCTAATTTGAAAATGTTAACTTAAAAGAAAATGCACCAAAGCTCCTTCTACATTTCAGAGGATTTGAATGCAGAATGCTATTGGCTAGAATGAGCTCTCATTTATGTTGGATTCAGTGTTGTTCATTGTTTCATATTGCTTCGATAAGAATTTGATTTACTGTATTTTAGTGCAACAAAGGTAATCAGGTAGGTAGAGAGTAAGTCGGCTACCATATGTTATGTAAAGCAGAATGGGTTTGTTTGTGTTTAGTGGCTTTCAGCTGAATCACTGATGCTCTGCTTTGATCAGATGTGGGTCACGCCTACTGGAGGCCCTTTTCTCATCTGGTAGCTTCCTTTTTTTCTCTGCGAATAATCATGACCCAGTCTGGGTTTGATAGTATACATTTGCACTTGTTACCTGCTGCATAGAATCATAAACATAAATACAACTAGTTATTTTGATATGGTATGTCTCCTATTGAATACCAGGCCTATAGATAACCAGCACATTGTTAGCACCTGAGTCAAGGCCTTTATTTTGACATATCAATCACAGCAACCATAACACTGACTCACACACCCCCTGTAATGTACACTATCATTCTGCAGGTGGACCAAGCCAATATTTATTTTTATGCAGTGCATCACAATCCCGTTTAAAGGATGTGATACACTGGGGCAATGATTTGGCTGTCAACAGAAATAACGTGGAGAGCAGAGTGGATTTAATCTATCGCGATGTCTTAAAGCCACAAACAACTGAGGAAAGTCCAAACATATGTTTTTTTGTTTTTTCTCCACGGTTCTTGTCAGCAGGGGAAATGCTGTAGCCTAGTAACAATTATTGTGGGTAGACTATCTTATGTGTCTCTCTCTTAAGCTCTCCATCACACGCACAAACGCAACACGAGAGAAATGGGGAACAATGTGGCAGTTTGCAGTGGCCATAATTGAACCGTTGTTTCTCGTATCAATGTGCATCGATCGGTTTGGTTGTTATTTGTGTCTTACCGGAGAGCGAGAGCAGCAGCACGAGCAGAGCCGCACTCACTGACAGCTGAACGCCACCGCTCATCTTCAACGCGCGTGA
The DNA here is from genome assembly GCF_947650265.1 of Symphodus melops. Taxonomy (NCBI): domain Eukaryota; kingdom Metazoa; phylum Chordata; class Actinopteri; order Labriformes; family Labridae; genus Symphodus; species Symphodus melops. The sequence continues at coordinate 15,236,993 of NC_136700.1, forward strand.
ACACATCTTCTGTTCTTCTTCTTTGTTTGTGGATTAAAAAAAAATAAAAATACGTAGTCTACTTCCGAAAAAAAAATAATTTAGAAACAAAGAGCAAGCGTGTAACGCTTGGGTGCGTTAAAATGCTAAAAACAGTAGGGTTTTTTTGTTGTTGTTTTAGAGGCAGGACATGGCTGGCAGTGTCTGTAGCCGTATGACGGTTGATCTCATGGATGTCGGTTTGTTTGCGATGGAGGAAGGCGGGGCGGTCCAGGTGGGAGGCTACAAGAGCTACAATGAGATGGAGCAGGGACGTGCATTTACGGGGACAGGGAATCAAAATTCCCAAAATAGTATTAAAAAAATAAATAAATAAATGAATAAATCCAACCTTTGTTCATCTGAGAGTAACTTGAAAAAATTAAATTGGCCAAGAGGTACATGCATCACATTGCTTGCATTTATTTTACATTGCACACATCAGCTGAACTATGCTACACATACCTATGTGAAATAAATAGGCAAATGCTTATCAATAATCTTAAATTCACATCAATGTCTATAAAAAACAACACTATTTTAAGCTTCTCATTATGCCACACAGTAATCTATGTTACCAAAAACCAGTCACTGTCCAAGACATATTACTGCTTTACACTTATTTTTATGGGCCAAATATATGAATAGTGGGAAGAGAGGTGCATTTATTGTCGTTTACTGTTGTTTTTTTACTATCCTTATGTAACTCAGTGAAAGCTACATTACTGAAAACCTGCCACTGGAGACCCCTAATGTAGACACAGATCAAAGGAAACTGTCTCCCAGAAAACAGGTGAGGTGTACAGTTGATTTCAACTACAAATTGAAACCACTTTTTTTCTTGTGTACACATAGCTTGCCAATATCTGGAGGCCCAGGATTGCCTGGACAATCAGTCTAGTACTATGCACCACTCCTTTCACACAAAAAAAACCAACAAAAAAAACAATCTAACTGAACTCAACCTCGAAAATAATCTGATCATATTTCAGTTAGGACAGTGATAAGAATCACAACAAGCAACTTAAAAGTTATATCTGCATGCCGCAAAACCAGTACAAACAAGTTAGCATCAGGAGAATGAGTCAGTGTGGACTCACAGGAATGTTGGTTACTGAGAGAAACCAGGCAGCCGTGCAGGCAAACAAAATATTAAGACTACCTCAACCTCCCTTCTAGAGTCGCTTTCTTCATCCATTCTTCTGAGGTATAGGTGGTAGAAGGAGTGGATACTGGAAAGTAACAGATGTAAACAGTTACTGGGGGAGTCACACTGTTAGCCTACTTTTCTGCATGTTCCTATTCATGTTCCTACAGGGGGATAGACGAGGGATGCCAGCATAGCTGAGTGATGTACAATGACAGTGATTAGAAGCCGAGGAACAGAGAGGATAGATGGAGAAAGGAGGTATAGAGTAGAATATTCAGCAACTCCACTGAGACAGATAAGCTCAGCTTTCCCGACAAGCAGTGATGTCAGGAGACAACGGAGCATTAGAGAAGATGAGGATGAGGGAGGAGGAGGTGTTTTAAGTACTGGAAGAAAGGACGACAGACTCAAAGGAAACTTAGGGAAGTGCTCTGAAAACATTAAGCCATTAAGAAGAAATAAAGACAAAGAGGCGGGCTGACCGTTTGTTTGTGGTCAGCATAACAACACAGACGATGACAGCAATCCAAATGAGCTTCAAGATGTCTTGCCAAAGCACTATAGAGGTTTTCCATTAAACCACTTGTCATTATGATAATTGTCTATTTAGTATTGCCATACTCATACACCAGCATGCAATCAAATGCCATATTGGTGGACACATTTAACTGTAAAAGCAGTTTATTATATTGTTTATTCCACAATCTGGGAATCCAAAGTAACGATTTATTTTACCCAACTATGAACTATTTAAGTTCATAGAACCCCGTTTAGTGGAACCTTTTTCACTCCAGCTTCAGAGTAAGTACCATGGCAGTGTGAATGCAGATGGAAAAAAAGTCCCCATGGTGTGTTGTTTTCAGCGAACTTCTTCGTGGATTGTTCTTCTATCCATCCATGCTGAATCCAAAGCAACTTACAAAAGTAAATTGAAATAATTTGGAAACGAACGCAAAAATTGTAGATACATTAAACACAATAAAACATTAAACAAAGGTGATGTATAGTTTTGCCGACTCCTCAAGGGTTCAAAGTTCTAATTTTACACAGTTTCACTCTGCTAGGGCTTAAACTATTCCCTTAGCCGGTGACTGTCGGAAACTGTCCCCCACTCTCACAGCGGTTTGTTTGAGTATTCAGTCTTTATTACTCATTTTATTGAATTACTACATGTACTACACAGACAGTCTTGTGTGTTAATTAGCATACATGAATGCCTCTAAAAAATTTTTTGACCTGTCACTATCTTTATTTAGTCCTGATACTATTAATGTGTTCATGTTTGCATTGTGTCCCTTGATGAAATATCACATTTTCATGATCACTTCATACATAACTCCTCTCAGGTTTTCAGGGGGAAAAAGTAAACATTGTGCAATAATATTTAGTTTGAATCTTTTTTCTGTATTTTAGATCCTAAGGATTCTCACATCCTCTGTTGGTTTTAATTAAGTTTCACTTTTGGCGTGACCTTTAAAAAGTTCATGGTTTTATTTTTGAATGCAATAAGTTGTGTGAAAAAAATTGCTCTTTGTTGTTAAATTGGGAGTTTGATGACGTCAGCAGCTTGGACAAGTGAAAACTTGCTCAGTGGTCAATGTTGATGAAGTATACAATTTTGTTTACAAAACTGCAAAAGAAGGGTTTTTTTTAATTTACCAAACCATAACTAGCATGTATTAGAGTATGGTATATAAGTAGAATAAAATAATTGTTTTCCCCCTCTCTATAGTTTCTCTGCAGAGTGAAGAAATACTGCTGTGAAGAAGTCTCCATTGTTGCTAGGCAGCGGCAATCCTGCACACTGCTGCACTCACTATTGTTGGTTTCATACAGGGAATCTGAGGTAAGAGGTCTCTTTAAGGTAAAATAGGTATACGATGTCAGTGATATTTACAGTGAAAAGGCTGAAAAGTAACGTGTTTTTTCATAAAATAATTTGGATATGCCATCTTTTAAATCAAATTATTACTAAAATCAACTTTGAACCATGATCACGGTTGGCTTTGGATAACATTCCTTTACATTTTTTTAATGACACTGTATATAAAATACAATTAATCAACAGCATCAATCAAACAATGAATCAACTATTGTAAGGACCATCTATGATCAATCAATCTGTAAGAACGATTGGGATGCAATTGCGGACCCAGGGGTGTCTTAAAATCTTCCCAGAAGGATAACCACTAAATCACGAGCGATAGATTGGAAAGGAGGAGGTAACCATGTCACTGTATAGAGCCACAACAGGCTTCCTATACTAAATAATGCACCAAAAATGATTGACTAAATCACTGCTGCCAGGTAGCTGACTCGAAACCAAAATTGTCCAGAAGACACAGGAAAACAGGAGAGTAAAGGGAAAGGCAGCTAGACAGAACTTTGATAACACAAAAGGCTGAAGTCAAAACAAAACTATCCAGCACCCCAAGTTATTCACTGGGCAACAGGCGATTGGACTATAATACCCACAAAGATCTTAGTTTGTTTTTATGTATACTCACAGACAACCTGAGAAAACTAAATATTGGAATACTCTCCCAGTGGATAAAAGACCACTGTGACCACTTTTAACCTTTACCTTCTATTATTGTCTTGTGTCTTTGCAATGTGTCTTTCTCTGTTAGCTGCCTAGAGACAACAGATGGAAACCTGCACTTCTGCTATATAATCTGACATCTTTTACAGCTGTAATCGTTGCAGCTGTTCATGAATATGAACTGTCCCTAACAAATAAATGAACAAAGAATTAAAAAATAAAATAATAAGTCAGCACAGAGCGCTGGAGACTGAGGGTTTATAAAAGCTCCCCACACCTGGGTCTAATCAAAGCCAATCAGTGCGACACACACCTGATTGCAGTGAGTTGATTGTCTCACCACTATCACAGAGCCGAAAGAGTGAGTGCCCTCACAGTCTATTAACCTGTGTTTGGAAAGCTCTAGTTCCTCAAGACACATTACAAATAAAGGAGGTTTAGACTGAACTCTTACAGAGGTTGAATGTGTATCCGGCACAGATTTAGCAAAGTAACAGAGAAGGAAAAACTTCCTTTTGTAACAACAAGTTATTGATTAAATGCTCTAAAGTTAATTATAGCAGTTCTAATATTCACATGCACAGTTATGACAATGATAAGAGACATAAGACATATTTATATATGTATGGGTAAGGTCCACAGACGCTTCTGACGCTGTCTCTTGTTCAAGAGTGGCTTGACACAAGGATTGTGTCTTGCCTGTGTCTGTGCGTGGTGCTTCTTGAAGCACTGACTCCAGCTGCAGTCCACTCTTTGTGAATCTCCCCCACATTTTTGAATGCCTTTTTCTTTTACAGTCCTCTCCAAGGTGCTGCTATCGCTATTGCTTGTACACTTTTTTTTCACCACAAATTTTACTTCCCTTTGCCTCTCTATTACTGTGTTTGGACACGGAGCTCTGTGAACCTCTATGTGTGAGCCTCTTCAGCAATTACCTATTGTGTCTTGCCCTCCTTGTGCAACGTGTCAGTTGTCATCTTTTGGATTACTGTCAGATCAGCCATGATTCCCCATGATTTTTGTAGCCTACAGAACTACACTGAGAGACCATTTAAAGGCCTTTGCAGGTGTTTTCAGTGGATTAGCTGATTAGAGTGACTCAGTAGGAGGTTGTCATTACTTGTCAGTTATAATCATCAATATTAAGAGAAATAAACACTTGAAATATGACTTGTATGTCTGTGTGAAATGAATGTATACATTGTACAAGTTTCACTTTTGAATGGAATTACTGAAATAAATCAACTTTTTCAAGATATTCTAATTATATGACCAGCACCTGAAAGCATCACATCTGTCACTATCATTATATAGTGATAATCCGAAGGTTAGGTTTTCTCTGCCTCTGATAACTTGATACTTCCCAATCCAAGTAACCATCATTGGTGTAATGGTTGTACAACACAGGAGGAATCCATCCAAAACTGAACAATTTAATGACTTTGTTATTGCCAAACTTTCTTTCTCTGGAAGGAAAACCTGTGAGCAGGCCTGCCCGCCCTGAGCTCCCTGTCCTCAGTGAACTCAGCCTTAGATCTTGTATGTTCTCACATGCTCATTGTAGAATACACATTGTAACTGAAGTATACGTGTATGTTAATATCTGAATATGGATGTTAATGTATACTTGTATATCATATTGTCATCACGTTGCTTATTATCATTACCTAAATATACATTGTCCTACTCTATGACTTGAATATCTGGGCACATGAACAATACTGCCCTACAAAGCAAAAAGGCAGTAACTGCAATTTTGGTCAAAAATGAGTTATTATCATTTTCGTGACATTCATTGCATCCTTTATTATGTAACAAAATATCTTGTCTTAAATGTGTATCGTTTTGGAGAAAAACATTTTTTTTTTTAACAGTAACTGCAAAAAGCCCGAGTGAAACAAAGCAAAAACACAGTAAAAGCCATTACTGTTTTCTTGCTTTGTTTCATACCAGTTACTCATGCTTTTTATTACTAGCCTACATCTCAACCATGTTACTGCACAGTGATGTCACAACTTTAATTGAGTCACACAATGCTGTGGTCTATTCCAAATGAACTGTCCCCATTTGGGCCTTCATGGAACTTGAAATGTGAAATACTTTTTAAGCAGCCATGTCAGCACCAAAACACTGACCAAAAATGGTCAAATGGCTTTGGGCATAGTATATCCATGTTCAGGAAAACAAAGGATTCCAATTATTCTAAATGCAGCGTATCTAACACAAGCTGTGATGAAATGTTTTTTGAAGAATATGTAGTTACTGCCTTTTCCCTTGGTATTGTGGCACATTTTTGGTAAGCAATACAAAGCAAGAACACAGTAACTGTAAAATATCAAATAAAATATGATGATTGATATATACAAAGAATAAGCTCATATAAAGTAACAAAAATGCCACATGTCCAATAATATACCTACAACTACTTAGGCTGGACGAGGTGATAACTTTAGAGTCATTTTTCTCAGTTCTGCACTCCGCGTAGTTACTGCCTTTTTGCTTTGTAGGGCAGAATAGTTCACCAGTTTTCAGTAACTTACTCAGGCAGCCTGATAAAATAAAAAAATAGATCATTTTTTAACTTTCACCAGTGCAGTGTCAGTGCTATTTCAAACTCTAAATCCTGACTGAAAATCCTTAAAATTATTGGAAAGGTTGTACAACTGATAAGCCACTACTTTCGCAGGAAACTTTGTGATAAATGGAAGGTAAGATGTAGGTCTTGAATTAGCTTTTTAGGAAGAGGTTTAATTAAAACACTTGTGGAAAAAACTGTGCAACATATCCTGTTGATTAAGAGATACTGATCATGTCTCGTGGTGGAGTGTAGTCGGAATTGGCTCGGATTTTGGTCTAGAAGAAGAAACTTGTCTGGTTGCTGGAGGGTTGCCACTTAACTTCCCGAGCACTGCCAAGCACAAGGCTGCAGATAAAAGAGTGAGTATGCTTGTTTACACCCTGGGTGAAGCCAGTTGAGTCCAATCATGACATGAAAGCAGAGCCAAGGCTGTCATTATCAACGTCAAGGTGAATATATCAAACAGAATGAGTATGTTTTCAGTACTTGGGACTACATTTGATAAAAACCTCTGCACAATCAGTCAGATGTGATGAGGCATACATCTCCAGACCCTCACAGCCTACTCCACACAATATGATGTGTATTCCAAGGTTTTCCAATAATATGCAGATCATTCCATTCAACAGAAACAGTCCCAGTCAAATATGTCATTGGGTTGGGAAGTTTAACCAAAAAGAAAATTGTTTTCCCTTTGTGGCAGAGCGCACAGTGAAGTTCATAAATCAAAGATCTTTTTTACTGCAGGCCAAAATGTCACCCTGCTTTAGACACAATCAGTCTTCCTCTCCACATCTGTATTTGTAATACTTCATCATCTTTTTTTTAACCTTAAAACTATGTAAAAAAAAAAAAAAAAACACCCTGTAGGACCAGCAGTTTCACCTAGACATACAGGCTTTAACACATAAGTCAAATGTATTTAAATAGGAGATAATGTCTGACAAGGCATTGTCAGGATACCACATCAAGCTGTGTGTCAGACGGCTAAGGCATCCAGGTCACACATGAAAACCTTGGTCTGTTTTCACTTTATGAAGTGTTTTATTACTGTTTATACTATTGTAACTTTTATACAAGAAAAACAAGACCATATGTTTACCAAGACAAAGTGTAAGTCAGTTGAAATATGTCTAATTCAAAGTGCAGGTCAGGGTATGCTTCAGCTCAGCTAACGGTTTGCTAGGGAAATTCAAAGTCAATATCGATATTATTATAATATTGAGTGCCTTTAACATATACTATGACAGTCCATTGAACAACAAGACTAACCAGCCATGTCTTTGTTCACAATCAAACATTATAATGTTTATGTACAAATGACAGGCCATGTTAATGTGATTGATATGTCAGAGGGGCACCGTACTTAAAGCTTGTGCGTTACAGACACCACCATGTGGTGAACATGGGAACTGAATGACATTAATCAAATTTTAAAGTGAAGGTTTTCCATCATCACCTCTTAGTATATTTCTCTTAAGCTGCTTCCTAGCCAACAAGGTTTGTCGCAAACCCAAGGTAAGATTCCTGATAGTTGTTATCAATGTTTCACTGACTTAGATAACACATATTCGGACGCTTTGACTAAGTCCAAGATTGTTACTCATTTCTAGATACATCTTCATAGGAATTAATACAAAAGTGTCTAATTCTTATGGAGAAGGTCCGTTACACGCTTTAGCCAATCGGCATCAAATGCTTACCCCGTCTACATTACTTGTATTAAATGATTGACTTTTAAACTACTTAGAGATGTTGGTCCCTGATGCTGCACTGTTTAGTTAGGGATTCAAAAAGGCTCTGTCAGGCTTACATGTCCATTTAGAAACCAACACTGCACAATGTACATAACAAATCTAGAAACTGATTTAGAAGGCATAGGTGTTTGAGAAAAGATGTAAATAGTTGTCAACAAAGCCCACCTCATTTCAAGGACATCAAAACGTATTTTCTCAGTCACTTACAGCAGCAGCAGCAGCAGAGAAGTGTCAAATAAACTTTACTTAAAGTGCTCTTGTCATGCATAAATGTTCCCAATCTACACCCCTCTCTGAATCAGTTCAGGTGGATAGTGGCCCTGGTTACTCACAGATGTTGGGATTTCATTGCTGACTCAAGCAGTCTCACTCACAGTTACCTGAGGACATGAAGAGAGATTTGAAAAAAAGAAAGAAAAAAAGAAAAGTTGAATGAGGCTGATGTGTGTAAACACTATAGCAGGGAAACATGTCACTAATTCAGGAGAGCACTCCATATAATAATAATAATAATGATAATAATGATGATAATAATAATAATAATAATAATAATAATAATAATAATAATAATAGTTTTCCCACAATTAATCCCACAAGAGGAAATCTGGTTTTACACACACAGGCCGAAATACACAAACAGGATCCTATGGAACGAAGCCTTCTAATTTTAATGCCTTTGAATGTCTCTTTTTTATGTTTTAACAATTACTTTATTGTTTTAAACGCTGAAGCACTTTGAGATTTCTGAATATAAAGTGCTATACAAATAAAATGTATTATTATTATTATTATTATTATTATTATTATTAAGCATTAATGAAGAGGTCTTAGAGTGAGGGGGCTGCCCACAGCGAGCGGTCCAGAGCAGTTTTGGGGTTTAGTGCTTTGCACAAGGGCACGTCAGCAGAGCTCAGGAAGTGCCTGGACTTGAACTGGGTCCCAACTAAAGTCCCTATAGAGACTGGGCTACTGTAAGAGGTTTATTGAATACTTTAATATATTATATGCCAAATATATTTCACAAGTGAAGCAGAGCATAAATTATTTTGTGACAAGCAGAAAGTCTTTCATACTTAATATATTTACAAATACTATCAATGACAAACAAAGCAAAAAAAATATATAAAATGCCCCTGATACTGTACTTCTGTCTTTTTCCAGCAGAGGGTGCTGTGACTCCATGATGCAGGCAGCAATATTTGCAATAAATATTCTCACTTCACAAGTCAAGTTTTCTTGAGCTTCAAGCACAAGAATTCAGATTTAAGGCAGAGTTATAATGCTGCTTAAAAAAAGGAAGGGAAAGAGTGTGGTGGTACTTAATTTGGTTTGGGAAAGTTTTCCCAATTAAACCTTAACTTTCAATGACCCATTCATTTCACCATCATTTAACTTGATTGTCCTATTAGAGACAGCTTAAAGATAAAGTATTTCAAAGGGGAGGCCTACATTATATCATTTTTTATTTACTTATACCATGAAAGTATAACCCTACTGGGATGATTATTTGCGCAACATTTTCAGCAGAACTATAGACATGAAGATCTCCAGGGGATGACGACCAAGCAGGAGGTATGATCGCACACTGATGGTCCTCCAGGTAAGCTCAAGAGTCCTCGGCCGTGCCACCGGGATACAAGCTCCACTGAGTATGATTGAATGTTTGACTGACAGCTCTCTCCTCCTGCTGCTCCCTCTCATCTAGTCTTCCACACACGTCCGTCTTGTCCCCGACTTCTGACACCCCGGTTTCTTTGATCACTCGGCATGTTTGTACTGCACTGCAGAGAACTACAGAGGACTTACAGCGGGAGGAGGAGAGGCATGGAAGGAAAGGGGAGGTTGGAGAAAAAACATTCCATCTCTTTGTTTTTCACTCTGTGGCGTCTTGCCTTGTGGGATTGAAGCTCTTTGTGGGGAATTTGAGAGCTTAACACTGGTGTGTATGAATGAATTTGTGTGCGCAGGAACCCGGGAATCCATGTCAGTTTCTCTCTTGTTGACTTCTAAAAGTCCTCTAGTGGCCCGAGACATGACGCTGTACCATGTCCTCGAATAACCAAAGGATGAGAGGACTAAAACCAAGAAAAAAAGCAAGATTGAAGAGAAATGTGGGGGATGAGAGTGAAAGAAAGAAGAGGCAGCTGGGAGGGAAAAAACTTACATAAAGTACAAGAAGAAAGAATTTATTAGAGCAATATGAGGAGAACAAGTGAGATTCAGTGTGAGAGACAGAAATAAAGACAATTGAGACCAGAGCGTGTGTGTGTGTGTGTGTGTGTGTGTGTGTGTGTGGGTGGGTGGGTGGGAGGGAGGGGGGGGGGGTGAGACAGAGGAAGAGAAATGATAAAAGATTTGTTCAATGGGATAACAACGAGCCACGTCGTTTATCCGTCAAGGTGACGAGAAGTACAACTGCCACTCTCCTTCACAGGAGATGCCACTGCTGATTTATAGAATTTCTCTCCCTGAGTTCAAACTGTGGTTAACTGCTGAGCCTGGAGTTCCACCTTCATACCTGGATGAGAGGCCTTTGGGTGAAGTAACACATCAATACCTCCTCAGGCTCCCCATTTGGACCCCTTTATGGAGCTTTTTGTGAGGCATATAGTTGCCTCTTTTGAGGCGTAGCTATAATGTGAAGCATGCACACACAAATACAAACACACACACACACAAAGAAGAGGAGGCAAACACTAATACATTCACTGAATATTTTTCAGGAAATTTAAAGAGAAAGTTCAGAGAGGCCTAAGGGGTGTGTAGTGTGTGTGTGTGTGTGTGTGTGTGTGTGGGGTGGGGGGGTATGGCATTTACTGTTTCTTTAAGAGATGGATCACGCTGTCCTTCGTGAAGGTTAAGTGGTCTATTAGCATATCGTGATTTCTTGAACAACTTATTGCTATTTAATGCTAATGCATGTGTTGTTGTTTTTTTTACATCAAATTATTTCATTGGGAAAAGTGATTTTCTGTGATTTTGTTCCAAACGCTTGCCATTGCCCATTGCTTGCTCATACCGTATGCTGTTTAGCCACAAATATAGCATGTATCCTATTTAATCATATGCAGTGATTGATTTCTTTAAGTCAGTGCCCTATAGATGCAAATCAGTGGCGTTATTCGACAACTTTTTTGCGGTTACATCTCTTTGGCTCGCAAGTTGGCTTCACAATTGTCAACAAATTATCCCTCTTGCATCACTTCAAAATGCTGTGTTGTTTTCTGTCACTTAAGCTTTATTTAGTGCCTGGCAATCCTGTCCACAGACCTGGGCCACCGCTACTAGCCCCACACACACACACACACACACACTATCTGACATGTCTTTAGCCTATGTATACGCAGTAAGCCAAGATAATCCTTTCTGTTTATTCATATTCGGTCTGTTGCTGTCCCACCACAAGGCTTAAAAACTTGTGACTTTCGGTCTGTGACAGATTTATAAACCCTATTAAACAAGTGGGATTTGTTGTTGCAAAAGGGTAACATGAAGAGAAAGCCTGACGTTAATATTTACGGCTGTTTAAAATGTGTTTTTTTTTTTTTTTTAAGTTGAGGCATATGTCATCTCGTGTTGGGTTGCATTAGGTCCAGTGATAATTATTTTGCTCTTGTAAGTCCATGACATGCACTAATGTTTTTGTTGCGGTTGTTCTAAGTGTTCAGGTAGCCCGTTTAGCATTGTAGAGCCATTTTGGACAAGCTGGATCAGGTGGGTATGTTAAAACAATAGAGTTACAGACAAAAAAACAGGCAAGTCAAGCACAACACGTCACACTGAAACTAACTCATTTAAACCCAACTTAAGTACATCTCATTCAGAAACCTTGTCGCTGCCTTCATTTTTCAAACCCACTTGCATGTTTTTTTTCCCAACTCATGCATATTACCTCATTCCAACTGCTCTTTTTCTGCATTTCTTTCTTTAAATTAACAGTGTTAGTTGTCTTTTCTTCTGCTCTGTTCTCTTCTCCATCTCTGTGGTGCTTGGTAGAGCACCATAAAAGCTCTAATCAAATATGCAGCTCACCCCTGTTTGTGCTCAGTTCTCTCAAATCTGGCCCCAAAAGTAGAGGGATCTAATGACTTTCATTCTCTCTCATGCAGAGAGAGTGAGAGCAAGAGAGAGAGAGAGAGAGCCAGGACTCCCCAGCTTTCGTCAGTTTAGTAAAAAAAGCAGTATGTTCTCCCTTGTTCTCTACTTTTCGAACAAAGAAAAGGAAGACTTAATCTATTTAGTTTAATTAGTGGTGTTATTCCAGTAAGCCTAATTTGCTGTATTGTAAAACATGGTATTGTAAAGCTAGGTAATGTAATGGCTCCTTTAAAGTTACAAGACAGATTACACAGTGCGAGCTCCGGCAAGATAATGAGGACTTTACCCAAAAATAATCAAATGAGAAAACGAAAATAAGTTATGAAAACTGTTACGAATGAATGCAAATGAGATAAAGAAAACCACCCCGCATCGGCCGGCTGAGTGCATTTACTGTAAGCTTACAGTACGTAAAATGACTCATGCATGTATACAGTGACATACAAATAGATTCACAAAATGCTCAAAGAACATGCATAGCGATTTGCAAATGAAGCAAACTCCCTCTTTGCATGTATCAAAGAGGTCTCAGTCGGAGTTGGCCAGCCTCGTCTCTTCATCTCTGTCTTCGCCTGCATCGTCTTTCTTTCTTTTCCTCCGGGGATTTTTTTTCTTTTTCAACAAAATTCAAAGTGAAAGGATTTTAGAGGCTAACATTCACGGCTTTGTTTGGAGATTAGTCAAGGAGAAGAAAGACGATAAATGTGTGCATGTGTGTGTGTGTACTGTGGCCCTTTGTTGACAGCTGATGCAGAGTTAATGTGATAATGACAAGCAGAGATGAAATTTGTTTCCTAGGGAGCTGCATCATTCAGCCGTTGCGGGGGGTTAAAAGGTCCACAGCAAAGCAGCATCAGCAAACTGTTAGAGCGTTTTATATTTACAGCCACTCACGCTGACATCACCATGGATTTTAGACTCAAGCAATAGCACTAATCTCTGCTATGGATGTCCCAGCCACGCTTTACTCCTCCATTCTAACCTGTCTGTCATTTATACTATTATTCCTATCATTCATCCAGTTATAATCTGGCTTTCCTTAAAGGACTACTCCACCAAATCTCTGAACACAGATTTGCATGGGACAGCAGCAAGGCTCACATCAGCCATCATTTGTCAAAAAAAAACGTGTTAAATACATTGCTTCAGGTGTAGCTTGCAGCCTCAAGGAGGCAAAAAAAAGAGAGACAATGTTGTATCTTGTAAAAACAAACTTTCCAAGAAAAAAACAACTTCTGTCCTTCAGTTTAAGTCCACCTATAATGAAGGGGAAAGGGGAGGTCATGTTTAGTATATGTTTATGGTTGTTTGGTCGGATTGATCGGTCCACAACTCCAAACATGTATGCTCAAGGTTTTATTCATTGTATTGTAGTAAGTGTCATCTGCCATCTGTAGGGGCAATCACCAAGGAAACCGTTGAGAGCCTTAGGAATAATAATGGGGAACATTGAGAAATATCCAGGTCAGTCTAGAATTCTTCTGCAGCACCAATCTCTAATTAATCTCTGAACTTAAAGTCCAAGACCGAGAGCATACAGTTACAAAATGAAACAACTGCTTTGTATTTTGAATGAGCTCTTTGGCCTACGACTAGGCCCCTAGAGTGTAAAGAAAAAATCAACATGTGTAGCCTTTGTTTTGTTAATATACTTTTTGCACCATTTTTGCCTGTATTTGATAGGACAGCTGAAGAGAGACAGTACATGTAGGGGGTAGAGGGTGTGGGGCAGAGTTTGGATCTGAACCTATGGCCCGCTGTGATGAGGACTGTAGCCTCTGTACACAGGGCGCACAACATAACCACAAGGCTATTGGCACCACTATGTGTGGCTGTTTGTATGTCAAGTCGAGTAGCTCATGGGCCAAACACTTTGTATGTTGATGTCAATTTTTTGATATGAACACACCAAAGTACACTTGGAGGATACTTAGTTTGTTAAGTGCAGTGTAAAGTAGAGTGAGACTAATATCTCAAGAAATATATATAATACATACAGTATGTAGAGCATTAACATTTAGGTCTAGAAAAAATAATTAGCTCTGCTGGCCAAGTATGATGACAGGGAGATTTGACTCTATCTCATTAGCTCTTTACAAGACAAAATGCTAAAAGGTTTGGTAGTCAGAACCGCGCACACCCAAACGCACACACATACACAACATGCCGTCATGGGTCAAGCAGCAATTAAAAAAAGTGCTCTGTTCTTGGAGTCACAAAGTTGCAGGTTGTATGCAACCCTGAAAATGCGTAATGAGAAGCAGAGACAGTCAAAGAGCAACAGTTTAACCTTCACTTGTCTTCTGCATTTTAACAAGTCACCACACTTCATCCCACTCACAAAACTTCGCTGAACATTCATTTTCTTATCTTATCCTTTGTTCACATCAAATGAGCAGCTTTCTCTTTCACTCTTTGTGCATTTCGTATTCCTTTACATTTGGACTTGTAAGTTAGTGTATGAAAGCAGTGATATGATAATGATAAGGGTAATGACAGAAGGAATAGACCATAACGACCAGAAGGAATAAATAACCCAAGAAGGTCTTTTGGAAACCCAAACACAGATTACATTCCTCTTCAAGTCCCCCTGGAGCCATTGAAAACAGATACAAAATCTATTTAGCTTTTTCTTTTTTTTTTTCCCCAAACAAAAGCTGTTCTGTTCTCCACCACTGAAGGCAATATATTGATCATATTAATAGACGAGTTAAAACTCTGTCCCTAAATGTAGGGAATGCTCCACTGAAGAAATATGATCCTTATGGTCTTGTTTGGAATCGGAAAATTGCCAGCTAAACAATTCCTTCAATTTATCATGTATCAGTCAGACAACTCACTTCATTATCATTGAAAGTATTTATTGCAGCGGAACATATTTTGTGTTAGGCACCAAGGCTACAACCTCCAAAAAGTCATCGCAGTTTGAATTTACACGCAGACATTTGAGGAGTGATGGGATGATATCTTAAACCCCCTCAGTCAGAGCCTACTGTCGGATGCTGCGGGTGGTGGTGGTGGTGGTTGCACTGAAGGAAAGCGCAGTACTGCTGCTGGTCAGCGCTGACAATGAAAGAGCAATGACTGCATCTTGCAGCTTAAATAGACAGCTAAGTGGGAGGAGGTGTTGGCAGGTGATTGCTGAGAATGAGACATGTGAAGTGTGAAATCAGTGCAGCTCCAGTTAACTGTCTGAACTATCTTGCAGGCGCCGCCTCATACTGTATATGTTCTGATATTATTGGACAACCCTGGGAAACCTCATACACTATAACGAAAGCATTGTTTTGTTCAGGTGCTCATGAAAATCCCTGGAGAAATCACTATGCTCTTGCCAGACTTTCATAATAAAACAGCCTTTTTAATTATCCTGTCCTCAAATGAAATAATGTTAATATGAACTATTGCATTTTCTTTATTTGTATAATGGCTTTAATGGAGTATTTGAAGCACCTTCGCTTGCATTCTCTGTTCTCATTTCCTCTATAGCTTTCCATTTTTTGTTTTTTTCTACTGGGTGTGTAAAGTGAACAGGATTGTTTGGCTACAGATCTGACAAACAGAGATTCTCCAGCACGTTTTCACTCTTGCCTCGCTCCAACAGCATCGGTAGCATGGTCCAGCACGAATGGAAAGTGGGAAGGGACACACTGCAACACTCTTGGGAGCAGTGCTGGACAAGTGTGCGCCACTTAGTGTTCTGCCAGAACAACTTTGACAGCATGTTAATGCTACTGAGGAGAAGAGGTGCCAATACTGTACCCTGTATTAGGTTTTCCACCAGAGCAGACGCCATATGTTCTTTTCTGCCACAGCCACATGTCCCCTTCCCTTTCAGCTTTGCCTAAAAGGGACCCAGTGTAAATTGGGGGGGAGGGGGGAATCAATAGGTGTTTCCTCAGCTTTCTGCTGTTAATGTATTTCTGTGTTCAAAAGCCACCACAGTTGGGAAAAGAACATTGTTGAAAAACAAATAAATAAAAAATAAGCAGACATCACTACTGCTGTTTTTCACCTACACAATAAAACAAAAAAAACAAAAAAAAACAAAAAACTTTCCAGACTCTTCTTTTTTTAAAAACAAGGAATTTATTTCCATATGGTGGGGATCTTTGCATATATTGTGATCTGTTCTGTGACTGCGTTGTTTGAAACTTATTTCTGTTGAAATGTTTGCATGCTAGATCAAAAAAGTTTTCACTTGCCCCTGATGCTCATGTTGGCTCTTTCTCCAGAAGAAAAGGTGTATTGTCTTGACCTGCTTTTTTGTAAAGTTTCCTGAGATAACTTATGGTATAATTTGGTGTGACTCAAATACAAAGACAGATTGATTGACTGAAGTTTGTACAGGTTTGTGTAAAAAAGAAAGCGGCTACATTATAGCCAGACATATTGAAGCCTTTCATTATTAAAAAAAAACTTTGTCAAACTTTTGAGTTTTGGTGAATAGGCTCAAGCTTGTATGGATCTTTTCTGGTCTTCTGACAACTCAAAGTGGTTTTGACTAACACAACACAGGTACTGTAGGCGTCTATGTTGATTGTCCATTTTAAAACTGGAATGTGTTTCAGTCTGCAATGACGTCATTCCCAGCTTTGAGATCCGAGGTAAATGGAATGTATCATGACACCGCAGGTCACACCTACCAATTCACACACTGATGGCAGAGCTTGCTATGGAAAGTATTAACTAATCCCATTCATACGCTGCAGCCGGAGCAACTTGGCGTTAAGTGTGTTGCCCAATTACACATTTGATGCAAGAGCTGCGCATCGACGACCTGACCTTCCGTTTGAGAGATGACTGACTCTTCCACTGATCCTAATCTGCTGCATATATTTGTGTAAATGCAACAGAAATCACTGCATTAACTACTTAAACAGAACCATACTGCAGGTTTTTTATAGGAAGACTTTTGTCAGACATCCCATAACTTATACATCAACCTTTCAAATACGGACACTGAGGGCATTTTCATTATGCTTAGTCAAACAGGTGACTAACTTTCAGAATAGACACAATACACACACACTCTTATGCATGTAATAAACAAACCAGGACATGGATTTTAAAGTACTCTTTGTCCCATTTGTGACCCCTACACTGTTTACTATGGGATTAAGTCACATTGTATTTCCTACACAAACCCTACGGGAAATACCTCACAAAGCACAAAAAAGTACATCATTACAAGTTAATTTCAAATGCACTGCCAGATTAAGCTTCCTGTCTGCATGCAATGAGACAATGCTTCCACAAGAGAAAAAAATAAAAAATAAAATCCCAACGATGAACTTGCCCCTGCTCTTTTTTTCTGCTAAAGTACGTAGCAGGGGTAAGACCAATGCAGTGAGCAGTAGAGGCCATGGAAATGTTCGATCTCTATGATACTTCCAGCATGCACAAATAAACAATTCTCCTCCCTTGCTCTTCCAGAGTTATCCCTCATTCTTCTCTGCTTGCTGTTTTTTTGTTTTTTTGTTTTAAGTGTTTAAAGATAGAGGTTGTTGTAGGTTGTGATAGATCTTCTTTGGGCAGATTCGTGATACTACATCAATAATATTGACTAAAGTAGACGAATCACTCACAAACCATCATGTTCTACAAGCCTGTTGTTGAGAATAACCTTTTTTTTCATGGTTTTAAAGATGGATGCCATAATTCCACCTTCTTGCAGTAAAACAAACAAAACAAAAAAACATTTATCTCTGCAGAATTTTGTCACAGTCATGACCACTTTATTTATTTTTTGTGAGATGTCCATAGAAAAGTTCAAACAGTTTTAAACCAAGTTCTGAAAAGTGGCCAAAGATGAAAAATGAAAAAATCTATCCACTACCTTTCTGCAAATGATAGGATTTTGCATATCTGTATGTAAAATTGGCAATGCTTGTCGAGTGGAAATTAATCCATCATAGATGACCAGGGAGTGTCCAGATTACCATGAACATTTCGCAAGTTTGATTAATTATTTAAAGGATTAGTGTGAAGGTGTGGGGAACATGATGTCTATTGTGGTGTTTGTGTAGGTCATTCCAGATGTGTTTGTTCACCACCTTATTTGCATCTAAGGTTTATTCTCTGATGGGCCCACTGCCCAACCGAACTGTAATTATATGCTTAATATGTAAATTATGTAATCTAAAACTTGACTATTTTGACCACTAACAACTGCTAACAACAAACTCACAGTATAAACTCGCTCATCATTATTATAAGTCTCTTATCACTCCTGCTAGAGGTGATTATTTCATATATAACAGAAAAAAATTGTTGTATGAATTTTCTTCATTCAAATATTTGAGCTTCACAAATTATGAAGCTTTTTAAGTAATTTTTAACAACATGTGCATAACAACTAACCTGCTTGACCTCAAGCCTTTCCCAGGTGTGTTTCTTCTGTGGTTAATAACTTGGGCTCCACATTGACTGATACCCATTTTGATCAACCAACTATTTTTCAGCTTGAGGTAAAGCCCTATCTTTACACATTGTTTTGTCCCTTTTCTTCCCTCCTTCACTGTATCCCATCCTCTTGGTTTTTTATCCCTTTTAGCTTACCCTCTCAAGTAGATTACATGGTGTAAACAAAACTATTCTTTTTTTGTCACCATGCTATCTCCAGGTGTGTCAAATCTTATTGGGATCATAATTTATGGGGTGGATTTCTTGTCTTATTCTGTTTTTTTGTTTTTCTTTTCTTGCTCCATCTCTCTCTAACTCATATTTATCCGACATTATCCCCATCTGAACCAAACCGACTTGTTTTGAATTCCATTAGTATGACAAGATACTTCTCGGCACCTTATAATAAGGGGAGGGATGAGTTTGTTTACTCAATTTACCAACTTATCCATCAGACTCAGTTTGGATTAGCCTTTATTTTGGGTATGGATTTACTTTTCCTATCAATCTCTTTCTTGCAGCCTCCGTCTTATGTTCTAATGCACATCTCTCTGTCTGTCTCGCTCTCTGTCTCAGTGTCCTAAAAAGAATGTTCACAACCAATTCTGCTAAAATGTAGAGGTAAACACTACTTCTAACCCCTTCAAAGGCTATTTGTGTCACTGTTTGTGTCTCTCACTGAGTGAGAGATGGACTAGTCCAGAGGTGCATACATAATTAATGACTTTCCTCTTCTTCATGGGTTTATTTTAAGTTTTTATTTTTCTTTCTTAGATATTTTAGCTTGGTAATGGTACACTCAACCTTGCCTTATCAATGCACAGCATGTGTCTTAGACAAAGATTCATATCTAACCCTTGTGTGGTGTTCGGGTCTGTGGCACCCGTTTTAATTTTTTATTAAAATAAAAATGATACAATTAATTAATTTTTCAAACTGAGACTCACTGACTTTAGCTCATTTTCTGTGAAGAACATATATAAGAATACATATTTAATGACCACACACCATACATCCCCCCTACACATTTCTATTACATACAAGATGTCCGGGTCCACTGGACCCGGGGCTAATAGAAGTGTGGGTACACAGAACATCAGAGGGTCAAATGTGCGAGAAAAGGAGAGCAGACAGTGTTGACAAACAATGTTGCAACTTTGTGTGGGAACCACAGGTGCCGAAACACAAAAGAAGCAGACCTGCAAAGTGTGGTATAAAGAGCTGGGCTGCCTGTGATGCCACTTCCTCATATGCTTGGAACTTACAAGTCTACACAGGGAAACCTGATGAAGGAGCGCCCGAGAAAAACCAAGGAATGAGAGATGTCCTCGACATGTCTCAGGGACTCAGTGGACACGACCTCACATGCGACAGTTTTTTTTTACCTCGCATTAAAAGCCACAAAATGCAACGCGTCCATCAGACCCACAAACACTGGCTGAGTAACAACAATATGAACATTACACAAGGGTTAAACTGTGTTATGCAAATTTAAAAATGCCATACATCTTTGACTGAGAATTAATTGCATTACCGTATTCATGTTAAATTATCACTATCTGTCTTGATTTGTGTTCGGACACACGTTTTTATATCCTAATCTTCAATATAGTAGCCTGACTTCTTTCTTTGTCTTTTAAAGTTTTCTAACTTTTGCAAATCCATCACCCATAATGTGACAATCTACATCTTTAAAAACGCAATCTAAGATTCGGTTTTCTCTCTAGCTGACATTTAAGTGTCTCACTCTTCTACTGTTTTATTACATTAACATTGCCTCCTTCACCGTTTGGTAAGAATAAACATTTATACATTTATGGTTCTATATCTGTGTTGTTCTCTCTCTATGGGCAAACCCATACTGTAAACCTTATCAAACATTCTGTCTGATCAAAAACTATGAATTATGAATAGGAGCAAACAAATATATGTATAACAGAGTGAGTGTGTGTCTGTCTGTGTGTGTTTGTTGGTGTGTGAGAGAGGAAGAGAGGAGAGAAGTTGAAAGAAAAAAAGAGAGTGGGATTGAGTCTGATCAGGATTAATGAGTTATGATAATGAGAACAAACAATTGTTTGATAGTGAAAGAGGAAGCCCTGAAGATATTTCCAGTTGAACACATAAGAGAGAGAAATAAAGAGATGGAAGGGAAGTTTTGTTGTACTTCACTTGCTCTGAGCAAGGATCCTACTTCCTTTGCTATATGTGTATGTGTGTTTACCTCTATCTTCAACAAACAATTGTACTCTGGGCCCCATGCAAAGACATCAAAATGAGCCCCACTATCACTGCCCAAGCCAATCCAGGATGATTGCTGTAGCCACACTTCAATTCTGGAAATTAACCATTAAAAGCTACACAGTAAAGTTGAAGATAAATGTTCACTATAGAGTTGTAATGTGATAGGTCTTAGCCAAATCTGCGGTCAGGTTTATAGATTAAAAACTAACACATCAACATAAACAAATGTATTGAAAACACCAACAGCTGCAGCTCCTCCATTGCTACTCAGTCCCAAGGTGTCCCCCTGGGATTGGTACTTGGTCCCCTCCTGTTTATTATTATATACTTGCCTTCCCTTGGTAATATCATCCTTATTCATGGCCTGCATTTCCACTGCTAAGCCAATGACATGCGACTTTACACCTCTGCCAATTGCATCACCACCGTTCCACATGAACAAACTGCCTCTCTGAAAATTAAAAATATAGATGGGAACAAATTTACTAATACATGACAAATCTGAGATCAAAATCGTTTGTCCCAAATTCCTCATCAAATCCACTTACAACCCCAAATTCAAAAACTTGATTTGTCCCGGGGGGGCAATAGGCAACTCGAGCCTGAAGTATCTCCCTCACTTCATAACCGCATTCTTGGTGTCATATTTGACAGTGACCTAGCATTTGATCAACTCATCACCCGGCTCACTAGAACCACCTTATTCCACCTGAAAAACATAGCCCTCCTCCACCCATTACTCCCAAATCTGCTGCTTTGACTATAATCAATGCCTTCATCACATCAAGACTCGATTACAGCATCCTTTACAGCACACCATCCAAACTCCGGAACAATGTTACCAATGTGAAAGCAGACCAGCAGTAAGAAGAATCAGGGGGAGAAATAATGCTTGAGCATGGTAAAAAACATTATTATTTTTTGCTTACTGTTAAAATGCCCTTAGATGGAACGAACTAAAAGCCCTGAATGTTATACTTGAAATATCCAACAACTCAATTAAGTAATCACAATAATCCACATAATTATACAAAGCAACAGGATTAGACCATACCCCAGGTTCGAAGCTGCCTGTTCAAATTGCGACTTTGTCTTTAAGTCGGGGTGTGGAATCCTGCGGCTGTTAGATAAATTATAATAATACAAAAATAACCTGGCTCATATGCCGTTCTCTTTCATCCTCTATCAGCAGTTGTAAAGTTGACCTCCTCGTCAGCAATAGGCTGCGATGTGTGTTCAGGTTAGTGTGTTTGTGTATCTGTGTGTCCGCTTTGAAAGCTGTGCCCATCGTATCGGTCTGCCAAGGCTTACTTCCTCCCACACACCTGGATAGCCAGCTGGTCGGACCACCGGGAGCATTACAGAGTATCACACACACGTGCATACACACTTGCTCAGAAAATTGTCCTTGACATTTTTGATGTGTGTGTAACATCATGAACTGTGCTGTTCACTTAGAAGAGAAAACAGGTGAGCCTTCTGCTCAGCCTCCAGGTGAAGTATTGATCCCCCACTCTCCCACTTCTCTTTCTGCATCCCTCTCTCGTTCAAACCAGTCCTTCTGGCTTTTGTACTTGGTGTGAAGTGTAGTCAATGGCTGTAAAAACATGTAGCTCTATGTTCAGAGGCCTTCCAAGGAGTCGTGTTCATTTTTTTGAAAGCAGCTGTTAAAAACTACCCTAGATTTTTCAGTTCATGTTGAAGTACAGATAAAAGACAAACTATCTTTTATATGTTTAACTATTCCTCTTTAAGAGGGGGCCCGCCTTGCAGATCTTTGGTCAATTGCAGATCAGAGGTGCAAGGGGGCAAACAGCACAGTCGCACTTGAACAAACTTTATTTCCTTAAAAGAAACTAGTCTGCAGGAATTAAGCCCAGAGGGAAATCAGCAAAGTATGAATGAAAGTTACTGTGAAAGTAAAAGTCTTCAGTGTCAAAAACTTGGAAAGGGCTTAGGAGACTTAAATATGTGACAGAACTAATTTAACATCATACACAGGTAGAAAGAGAAGATCAGTACAGACAAAAGGAAATTTCCCCTCCTTTGGGAAACTCTTTTTTTGCTTAGAGGGAGATAAACGGCTCTGCTTGAAGCTTCCAGAAAAGAGGACATCGACAAGATCAGAGCTGCATCAGAAAACAACCTGATTGCTATCGAGGATGTCTGCAAGAGCTGTGGATCATGCAAGAGGAGGGAGTCGGAAAAATACACTGCCAAAATGGTGAGCAATACGGGAATAGGAGCAAAAATATTGTTGACCTCATCAGCTGGGTCAAGAAAAATGGAAGATGGAGTTAAAAGTCAAGCAGGATGCTCCAGTGGATGAGAAAGATAAGCCAGAATAAAAAATGACATGCAATAGAAAAGGAAAAAAAGGAAAATTACTGAAGCCTCCGACTGGCGCTCTCTTTATGACTGGAGATGTGAGAGTATTTGCACATGTTTCTCTGGGTGCTTTGGGTGAAAATGTGTCCATATTGAGCAAATATGAGCTTCACGTCTTCTGTGAGCTTCGGGGAGAGAGTTTTAAACTTGAAGTCAAGTAAGGGAAGTGTTATTCAAATCTTCAATTTGAGAGGATTTCAAATTCAGTTTAAGACCCTTCAGGATTAAGACCAAAAAACAAATTTAAAAAAATACCACACTCAAAAAAAGGTTGAAATAGTTGACCTTAATTAACTCAGAATCTCGATGGACATGTTTTTGCTGCTAATTAAGATCTATTGAGCAACACTGACAGAGGATCCGTGTATGTTTTTATTCTTAAAAGAGACGCATAATGAAATACATTCTTTCCTTAAGAGTTAACCGTATTGTGACATAGGGAAGCTGTTGTTTCAAGTCTCCACAGGCAGCCGAATATGTTACAGATAACAGCTGTAACAACGCAATGCTTCCTAACTGGGTTGTAAGGCTGTGCTGAAATGCATATTGATCTATAATGCATGCAGTTGGATTCCCCCTGAAAGAGGGATGACGATAGAATTGGCAACCCCCTTCATCCTTTTACTCCTGTTTTTTTTTTTTTTTTTTGCATATACAACCTCAAGCGATGAATGAAGACATACCTGATCATACTAAACTGAGTTAAATCAGAACATTTTGACAGGACTGCATAATAGAGGAGACATTTTAAATGATTGATGGGTAATAAAAGTACTGCTGCTGTGGTGGGACCAGTGAAAAAAGGGAACAGAGGTTTTTGCAGTGAAGCATATAAGAACGTTCTTTATTTTACTGCAAAGGCATATACTCTGTACAACGTCATCGAAAATCCCCCCCAACTCTTGTTGTCTATAGAAAGAGTTTTCTCTCTCTGAAGTTGTGCTGTCCCATTGTGACACATCTTTCTTCTGCCTTCTCTGTTGGTTTGTGTGGTTTATTCCACTCGTCAAGGTTAGTCCCGACGATGTATGGTAAAAAGATTGAACCTTTTGTAAACTCAGGACAGTGTGACTGCGTACAAGCCAAACCTTATTTTCTGCACTGAAGACTTTATTGTCAAGAGAAATCCAATGTCAGAGCTACCAGAAGAGTAGAGGGGGAAGGTTTTAGTGCTGAACAAATAAGGTAAAATACAACGGGAATTTTTTTTTTTGAACAACTTTGTCTGACTTTTAAACTCACAAGTGAGTAAGTGAGTCTAAAAGCTCATAATTGTGTGACCACACAAGGAAAAGGCATAAACCAACACCGACGGTCATTTTATAGATGTAAAAAAGAATAATAAAACTACATGACATGTTTCTGTTGTGATCTCAACTCACTGAAGAATAAAGGCTTACATTTTAATATATATATATATATATATATATACAGTACAGACCAAAAGTTTGGACACACCTTCTCATTCAAAGAGTTTTCTTTATTTTCATGACTATGAAAATTGTAGATTCACACTGAAGGCATCAAAACTATGAACTAACACATGTGGAATTATATACAATTATAAACTATAAACTATATATGCAAATATGTCTTATATTCTAGGTTGTTCAAAGTAGCTTTTCATGGTTTTCACTTCACAGGTGGGCCCTGTCAGGTTTAATAAGTGGGATTTCTTGCCTTATAAATGGGGTTGGGACCATCAGTTGTGTTGTGCAGAAGTCAGGTGGATACACAGCTGATAGTCCTACTGAATAGACTGTTAGAATTTGTATTATGGCAAGAAAAAAGCAGCTAAGTAAAGAAAAATGAGTGGCCATCATTAGTTTAAGAAATGAAGGTCAGCCAGTCCAAAAAATTGGGAAAACTTTGAAAGTGTCCCCAAGTGCAGTCACAAAAACCATCAAGCGCTACAAATAAACTGGCTCACATGAGGACCGCCCCAGGAAAGGAAGACCAAGAGTCACTTCTGCTGCGGAGGATAAGTTCATCCGAGTCACCAGCCTCAGAAATCACAGGTTTAGAGCAGCTCAGATTAGAGACCAGGTCAATGCCACACAGAGTTCTAGCAGCAGACACTTCTCTAGAACAACTGTTAAGAGGAAACTGTGTGAATCAGGCCTTCATGGTAGAATAGCTGCTAGGAAACCACTGGTAAGGACAGGCAACAAGCAGAAGAGACTTGTTTGGGCTAAAGAACACAAGGAATGGACATTAGACCAGTGGAAATCTGTGCTTTGGTCTGATGAGTCCAAATTAGAGATCTTTGGTTCCAACCACCGTGTCTTTGTGCGACGCAGAATAGGTAAACGGATGGACTCTACATGACTGGTTCCCATCGTGAAGCATGGAGGAGGAGGAGTGATGGTGTGAGTGATGGTGTGCTTTGCTGGTGACACTGTTGGGGATTTATTCAAAATTGAAGGCA
The DNA here is from genome assembly GCF_947650265.1 of Symphodus melops. Classification (NCBI taxonomy): domain Eukaryota; kingdom Metazoa; phylum Chordata; class Actinopteri; order Labriformes; family Labridae; genus Symphodus; species Symphodus melops. Next base: position 15,262,598 of record NC_136700.1, read on the forward strand.
TACTGAACCAGCATGGCTACCACAGCATCTTGCAGCGGCATGCTATTCCATCCGGTTTGCGTTTCGTTGGACCATCATTTATTTTTCAACAGGACAATGACCCCAAACACACCTCCAGGCTGTGTAAAGGCTATTTGACCAAGAAGGAGAATGATGGGCTGCTGCGCAAGATGACCTGGCCTCCACAGTCACCGGACCTGAACCCAATCGAGATGGTTTGGGGTGAGCTGGACCGCAGAGTGAAGGCAAAAGGGCCAACAAGTGCTAAGCATCTCTGGGAACTCCTTCAAGACTGTCGGAAGACCATTTCAGGTGACTACCTCTGGAAGCTCATCAAGAGAATGCCAAGAGTGTGCGAAGCAGTAATCAGAGCAAAAGGTGGCTACTTTGAAGAACCTAGAATATAAGACATATTTGTATATATAGTTTATAGTTTATAATTGTATATAATTCCACATGTGTTAGTTCATAGTTTTGATGCTTTCAGTGTGAATCTACAATTTTCATAGTCATGAAAATAAAGAAAACTCTTTGAATGAGAAGGTGTGTCCAAACTTTTGGTCTGTATATATATATATATATATATATATATATACACACACATTGATTTTATATCCCTATCGATCAGGCTGCTACGAGCTTGATTGTCTGGACACGGTCTCATAGCGTCCATATACAACATCTTGGGAATTGTATTGTATTGAAGTCTATGGACTGACCCTCAGCGTCGAAAATATACACCAAAGGGGTACCCTGTGCGTCGAGATCTGACGCTAAGGGGTCCTGACTGATCGTCAATATGTGACGAGTTGGGGATGAGATTGTGTTGCATAAACAAGATGTTGTGCATTTCATGGAAAGGAAATGAGCAAAATGTCTGCTTGTCAGAGACAGGGTTGCCCTTCCCAAGAGTCTATGCTGTCTATAACGGCTGTTTCATGACTTCCTTTTATAGTCTAACAACCTGCTGGAGACATGCTGTGATTTGGATCTCATCTTGCATTCCTCACATAATAAAACCTCCTGTTAGCGAACTAACAGCTTTGGTATTCTTCTCATCTTGGTGTTTAATCTGTGCCTCCAGGTGTAGAGAGAGTATTCCCCATTTTGAATAAAAGTTTGGCTATATTTGTCATGTCCATGTCTTTCAAATGTGCAAAATAACTGTTATTCGAGAATCACTGTTTGTTATCAGTGAGGCTAAAGGACACCAACAACATGTCACACACAGAAGTTACGTGTTAGAACTCTCTTTATTGTTATTTCTTAGAGACATGCGTTGATCATTACTAAAATGTTTAGGTTTTAACAGAACAACATAGACAAGTCCAGGCATTATCATGTCTTAAGTTGGTTTAACAAACTTGTAACGTAAGAGCATTGACGCAAGAAATCAACTTTTGAAAGCAGTGACGTGTGGGACTGGGTGAGATGAGGAATAAGAAACACTAAGTGAAAGTGCTTTAGACTGAGAGCAGTAAGGGCTACACAAGCTAAAAGAGATGTTTTTAAAGGCGGAAAATATAAAAGTGAGAGTTAAATTCAAGCTGTATGTTTTGTAGTGCTGCAAAGGCACATGATGCAAGGCCGTGTAAATGCGGTCACGCACACACGAGTACGCATGCACTCGAATTTACACACAAACACACGTTTATCATTTATTTACGTCCATGGCATTGGCAAAACATCTAACTTAAAGATCACAGCAGGAAATGTCGACAAAACTCTGCAGATCTCGAATGGACCGATTGTCGATAACAGCTCATTGCAATCTAAACAGCGGCACAACACGCTGCCGCCACAGCCTCAGGAGCTCAACAATCAGGCCTGTCCCCATCCTGCACAAGAGCTGATAATAATTGATGACAAAGAATGTGTTGCTTGGTGTTCAAGCATATGGGTCAGCTGACTTGCCCTCAAGGGGCTGTGTCATGTGTTTTTGTTCTTTTTTTTTGTTCTTTTTTTTAAAATGTGGTTTGAGTCACTCGATTTCGAAGTTGTTCTGACCCAACACTTTTACATCGCCAGTGTCTTTCTATTGGTGTGCTTCCATTTTGACACAGTATAGCTACCTTTCTGTCTGAACATTACCTTTCCCTTCTCTTTCCATTTCTGTCTCACCTACTGTATATACTTGTCATTTTTAAGGAGTGTTGTTTTGGAAATATATTTGCATTCAACATTTCAAAAAGGTTTTTTTTTTAAGCATAGTCACTGTGCGTGGTATGGAGCTAAATCAGGGTCAAAAGAAGAAAAGAAAAGAAATAATAAATAAACTGAAAGTTCAAGTTTTGAGCTTTAGCTTTGAAAAATACAATAAGTATAAGAAAAGTTTTTTCAAGTTAAATAGAATTTTAAATGACTTATTTTATTTTTTCACTTTGATATGTCTTGTAATATTAGTGGTCTTAGTTTTTTCAGTTGCAGATTTTATGTTTCAGCTTTAGATCCAGATTTTTAACCAATATACACATAGCTCTCCATGCTATGATTAGTAAGCGCTTCTGCTCCTTCTCCTCCTTTCTCTGCCACTGCAGTCTACATGACCGAGCACTGCATCACACGCTGAGGCAAACCAATATGCACTGCTGCTGCTCACAAACACACACACATGCACACACACACTAGAGCGCCAGCCATCGCACACAGCTGTTTACTTGAAGTTTAACAGAACACAATCAATCCATATCTTCTGTTCACTCTCACCATGTCTGCAGCAGCTGACTTAACGACAGCAACATAGTTTGCACAGTACCTACGTTTCCTGAAGGCAACGTGATGGAGGAAGGTTCTAAGCCACTTTTGTTAGGCTGTCACTCATGATTCTCAATCTCAATTGATCGAACGCCCACCACACCAGATCAAGACCAAAAGTCTGAAACTGAATAAAATATAATTTTAAAATGATCTGAAAGCAGAAAATAAACTGTAACAATCTTAAGCTGAAATCTAAAATCTGCAACTGAAAAAATGTTAAAAAATATATGAAAGATGAAGATAAATCTATTCAAAAGAATTCCAGAATTGAATCAAAATCATATTAAAAATGTTTGTATAAATTGTTATTGTAAATACATTGATATATTTTTCAAAGTTTTTTTTTTTCTTTTCTTCAAATGATCAAAACTTTTGCCCTGATTTAGCTCCATAGCCTGGCCCCTTCAAATCCAGTGCACGTTCATATCTTGAGAAAACAAAAGGCTGTAATAAGGAGGTAGAAGCTACGGTCAACAACAAACTATTTCCATATTTCATGATAAAAGAAAGATGGTCTTCCTCATATGTGCACAAAGGAAGAGGTTGTGCAAGTTTTAGCGGAGTGAAAAGTCCTCACTGAAAGTTCTACTGCACATCACTACACTAAGGAGAATCAAGTCAAACTGTCGGTTGTTGTCTGTTTACTAAAAGCCCTAATTAGGCTGTTCTTTATGAGGTGAATGGATCAAAACAGAGAGGAAAGAACCATGAAGGCAAATATCAAAAACACAGTCAAGAAAAATCATCACAAGAAAGATAGAGAGAGATGTGGTGTAATAAACTCCACAAAGATATCCAAATACCATGCTTTAATTACCATATCAACATACGCCTCAAACATCAAATGAGCTTTTCATCTAAAAAGCTAAATCATGCCCTTTATCCCCGTCTCTCAGTGAAGCGCAGTCTAATGAAAGACCTTTTATAAGTAAAAGCACTCCTCTCAAAAGTTGGGGCACGTTTGCAAACTTAATATTGGACAAGACTTTTATCCCACCTTACAATAGCAAACAACTACAAACTCATATTAGACCTTGTAAGAATTCTGTTTCTACTCCATCGGCACCCTTGTCCTTTCACAACAATAGCAATGACAATTCATGGCTTATCATAGTTGTCATTTTAAAGGAACATGCCACTGTTTAAGGGGCTCTTCTTCTGGTGGAGTTATAAATAAAGTCTCCTTGTCTGCACTTTAAACCGTCTATGCCAGCTGAGTTGAAGTACATGCTAACTGCATCAATTATGCCACTGTTTTTCCACTTGTCTCGCTTGCAACACCTCAGCTGTGAGCAGCTCAACCAAAGAGTAATTTTCCTTCTGAGACAGTTTCCTTTGAATACTATTTAAAGGCATGAAGAGACAAATTACCAGGCTAAAAAAAAAGCCTGAGAAATAAACAGGATTTGGAAAAGCATAAATAATGTTTTTCTTCCTTGTATTCAATTATCATGTTACCACACTTTAAGTTCAACTCACCTCTGTGAGCAACCCACCCCTCAGGTTGGCAGCTTTAAACAAGTGAAAGCACATACAGTTGTTAGAGAAAAATGGATAGAAAAAAAAAATAAAAAATCTTGATCCACTGCTTTGAGAAAAACAAACAAACACAAAAACAAGTTCCCAAATATCGACATGATTGCTATTGATCATCATGTGGCCCAGCGGGGACTTTTCAAACACTTTGATTGTGGCGTGGAAGTATGTCGGTTCTATTTCAGATTTATAGGTCATTGATTGCGTCTGAACGCGACCGAAATGTATTAACACAAGAGTTCTTGATTGATTTCCATTCCCTGTGAGGTGAGACATTTGATATTAAATGTAGCAACTGTTGCCTGACCCCAAAACACCTCATGCATCCAAATGATTTTATTCGTATTTGTATTGTGTTCACTGTATGTTTATGTTTATAAATGACAGGTGCGTGTCAGTGTATGCTTGCAGGTACGTGCAGGAGTACATAAAACAGTGAATCACTGCCTGACGGATAGAGACAGGCTATGACAGTGACTGAGTGGAATGCCTTTAGGCATTCAGCATGTAATGTCTGTTTAGGGTGAGAGGATCTGTTCCATGTGTGGCCTGTAGAGGTCCCCCTTGTACTTCGACAGCGGTCAGATGTGAGGAAAGCAGGAGGGTGCTATGTTCAAGGTAGCTATGGCTGTTAACCGTGTGGGTGTGTGCTGACTGAAGGTCATATTAACAAATTAAGTATGCAATTTAACTGTGCACGTGTGTGTCTGTAAGCATGCAACTCCTATAATGGCACGTTATATTGAGGTGGAGAGTTTGGATTTTGTTCAATGACAACACTGTTAAACATTCAGTGTCTACATTCTTTATTTATTCCTCAAACGAAAGCACAGCAAATTAAAGTGAGGTTAAGGGTATGGTCATGGTTAAAAAAACAATATTAATTAAGCCCGTTGGCTCTTTCAGAATGGATTATTCTGTGAATGTAGACTGTGTTCAGCTTTGAGGTTGGGAGTCTGGGCTCTGACCTCATCATTCTACACAAGGAGGCATCAAGCTTACCACCACAGCAGGAAGGAGGAAGTGATGATGATGACTTTTGCCTAGGGGAAAGGTAGCCGTGGACGACCACCCAGGTTGATGCTGGCTTTTGGGTGGCGTTTTTGAGATGCCATATGAACATCAGCAGCATGACAGTGACAGCAGCAAATGTCAGCATAGAGTACCTCTGAGGTGATTGGTGTGCATGACCGGCTGACTGAGTATACCCAAAGTTAGTCAGATAACAATACTTATTTTACAAGTTTAAAATTCAGACACCGTTACAAATCACCACAATTTTTGCCAGGCTTACTAAAACGCAATTCGTGTACTAACTTAACTTCTTTGCATTTTCAGTATTTTGCACACTAGGGCTGAAATGCCCCATATTGCATATCCATTACCGCAAATGTACTAAATGGACAATGTGTCCAATCCTCGCTAAACGCTGTTAGCATATCAGATCAAGTTTGCACACGCAAACCTTAAGTAAATCAGGCCCTTAGTTTGGATTTACCTCCATTACAGAAAATCCACCAGTCACCTTAATATTACATATTATTAATTCACTGATTGTGAATTTGCATTGACTGGTTGTAGAATGACACTCAGCAAAGAAGCCACCTAAAGGATTCAAACGTACAGCCATGTGGACTGCAGCCTTTGCACATGGGGTGTACAAAATTACCACAAGTCCACCAGCATCCCGTAAACTGATGACCAACATAGAACAACAGGAAATAGTGTAAATACTTACAATATCCGGTAACTAAAGCCTGGTTCACACGGCAGGATAATTACGCCGATTTTGGCCCCGATTCTTCCCTTCCGATAATCTTAAAGACGCCCCGATCATCAAAAGATAATCTTATAAGATCATCCTGCCGTGTGTGGTGTGTTCAGACCGTTCTCGTCTGGTCGGAAGAATGTCGGGACCGCTCCGATCTCAAATCGGGGATATTCAACATGTTGGATTGTTTTGGCCCGATCTCTCATCATGTGTGGTGTTTCCCCCGAGGAGAAAACGAGCACGAGCCTGATGACTG
>NC_136700.1:15271417-15408917 GCF_947650265.1 Symphodus melops
AGTCTGACGAGATGCTAATGCACATGTCACCAGATAGACATTCCCACACCGGCCGTCCTGAGCAGCCACTCTCAGTGCTCGTCTCGCTGCCACTTCCATCTCTCTGTCACCACATCTCCGATCAGTCTCTCTTCTCCAGCTGCTTCCAATGTACACCTCTCTTCATCGCTGTAATCTAACTGCATCTCCTTGTCACGCAACACCCCCTCACAGTCTCCCTTGTTCCTCTATCCCTGTCTGTCCTTTTGGCTGGTTTAGTTGAACTGATCCTCTGGTCAGCATTTCTCCATTCTGGTCATCAGTAGATTAAAAAAATAATGCTCTCCGAGTGCAACCAAAGGTCATCCAAATTGAAAATAAGAAGTTGAGGTTGTCAAGATTAAGTCTGTGGACTGATGTCTTGATGCCTTGAGCCCTGCAAATGGACGTTGTCAAATTGACGTTTTTTGGAGCCGATGATAAGCTTTGGTAAGAGAGGGTGAAACTGGAGAGTAGCCTTGTGTGTGAATGCTAACTTATCAAGGCTTTAATTTTGTCTATGCCAAAGACCAAAATGCACAAACTCACAGTCCTCTGTAAGAGTCCATATACACCGTTTGTTTCGGTTTTGGCTCACAGGATGGCACAGATCATCAGTGCAGCACTTTTCTGAAACGTTGTATCCATATATCTATGATTGTATCAACTTTCCTAAATCCTCCAACATTTTCCACTTCCTTTTGTTTCACCAGTTTTCACCAGCCCGTTGGAATTTTATATGAAACTTTATTAACAATTGTCAATGCTCTGTCCAGATCTCACTTGTACAGTGTGAGCTCTCAGGTTGTGGGTTTCCTCTGAGAGTGCTTTGGTTCCCCCACATAATACAATTCAACATGAAAATAATAACACTCAATACATTTTAAATGTTTCACTTGTGCTTTCCTTATGTTTTGTTGCAAAAGGTGAAAGTCAGCTTTGCTGGATCAAACATAATACTCCATACATTTACTTTTCTTTGAGCGCTGTCTTACTTCATCAGAACATTTAAAGCCTGATGTGTCGACCTCTTAACATCCTCTGAAAAGCATCCTCGTGAGCAAGTCCACCTTGAAGTCTTTCTTCGTACAATTCAAAAAGCTTTAAAATACTATACATGCTGCATTTGAAACTCACAAAAGTCACGTTTTATAAAATTGGAGTTAAGATAAGTATCAGCAGTTGCGAACCGATGAAAGTTAGAGTCATACCAACCAGCTGTCCAAGGTCCTGCATGTCTGGGCTGCACTGCTCCATTTGTGGTGCTGACACGGTCCAGGATCCCAATTTGGTTTTAGTCATTGATGTTGGTTTTCTGTTATTTTCTTTAAAGTTGAGGCTAAACAGAAGGAAACATACTCAGCCAATCTTTTTCACATTTTATAACCAATCTATTGGGCCTGCAGTTACTGTAGTAGCATTGGTGCAATTTTTGATTAATTATGAAAAGAATCTTTCAGGAAGAACACTGATCCCAAAACAACAGAGCGCTTGTAGGAAAAGACGATGGGTGTTGCGCTTGTTGAAAACAACTGGAAAAAAAAAAAACCCGCTAGGTGAACACGAGGACTTAGATACATTTCTATTACTATACACTAAAATATACAAACCACTGACAGCAAGTTTGCTGAGATTTCAATAAGATAACCATCAGGGATGTCAGGGTGAAGGAATTTCCATCTCTGTGATTTAGGGTGGATGGATGGATAGATGGATAGATAGTGTCCAGAGCATGGGGGTGCTACCAGGAGACAGTCCAGTACATCAGGAGATGTGGAGGAGGCCATAGTAGGGCAACAACCCTGCAGCAGGACCCCTACCTCCGCCTTCGTTCAAGGAGGAACAGGAAGAGCACTGCCAGCCCTGCAAAAGGGCGTCCAGCAGGCCACAAATGTGTCTGCGCAAACGCTCAGAAACAGACTCCATGACTGTGGTATGTAGGCCCGACGTCCACAGGTGGGGGTTGTGCTTACAGCCCAACACCGTGCAAGACGTTTGGCATTTGCCAGAGAACACCAAGATTAGCAAATTTGCTACTGGCGCCCTGTGCTCTTCACAGATGAAAGCAGGTTCACACTGAGCAGATTGCACGTGACAGTCACGTGCAGAAAATAGTTCAACATTTTTTCAAAGCCACAAACAAAGTTAATAGCAGATACAATGCAAAGCCCAAACTCAGAGAAGATGAAGCAGAAGGTGACAGCTCCAACTCTTATTCCGATCATGGAAAAGTTCCTAGACAGACTCACAAATGAACAGTGGTGCAATCTGGAGCGCGGGTCCCACGACGAGGAAACTATTGATATCATCACGGCCATGTGTGCAGATCTTGTGAATATTATATCAAAATTCATCTATCAGCTATTTGAGAGGATGGACTCACAAAAATGTCCTCAAAAGTCCTCAAAGATAAAATCTGGGTCCGATAGCTCACAGAGGAGCGTTACAGAACAGCAGGTGCTCGAGTGTCTGGGTGACTCCATTTCACTGGCTCTGTCGGCTGTGTTGTATGGTGAAACGAACATCCGCTGCTGGAGCACAGATGAGGTGACTGGGCTTGTTGTTGATGAAGTCACCGACAGAATCAACGGAAAAGTACCGCTAGCTACAAAAATCACAGGGAGGGTTAAGAAAATGGCACAATATGTTATGACCCTCCTAAAAAAGTTTGCAAAGAATGTGTGTACCCAAGCAAAGCATGAAATTAGGACAGAGCTGGAGGAGGAGCTGGACGTAGACCAGAGATGTCACACCCCTGTGACTCGCCTGATGGAGGAGGAAGTGGACATCTTTGCTTCTATGGGGAGCCTTTATACCGCTGAATCTGTGAAGTCCATCCTGGAGGAAAAAGCGGAGGACATCAAGGTCATTTATGCTGAAAACGACTTCTCGAAAGAAGAAGTCGCCATTCTTGAGACCAGCTCTGACAAAGATCTAAACAAGGCAGTTTCTGATATTGTTGAAGCTTTGGAGGGTGATTTAAATCTTGAGGGTGAAGCAACATCATATAGGGAGTCACTCCTACATGAAGAAACACCTTTGTGGAATAAGATCGTGAGGAGGATCAAGGTCTTCGTTGCTCATAAATTTGCAAAAGATTCCATCTTAAATGTTTTTTCTAAATTGAGGCGCACGTTTGCCAACTTGTTACCCAAAAAGGTAAAAGCCTGTACAAAGCTGTTAATTGATGGCGTGGATTGCTTTGTAGAGGACCTGTTGCAAGAAGATGAGAAGCAGAGAAAGGGCACTGACATGATGTACAGTAGAATGGCAAGAAACATCACCAACGGGGAGTATGAAGTAACAAAGAAGAACCTGGCTGAATTCATATTCCGCCAACTATTACCGGCCAAAAAACAAAGGGTCTATAAGATGGGTTTCATTCGTACCGAAGTTGACTCCTTCATGAAGCTCATGTGGAACTGGCTCAAACAGCAGATACAGCTGCATGACAGAAACAGAGACTCAGCCATTGCTGCTATGAGAATGATTGGGAAAGCTGTGGATGATAATAGTCGAGCTTCGTCATGTAGATCAAGTAAAACGAAGATGTTAAAGTCTGAGGCAACTACATGTACTGAGAGACATATGATAGCGAACAGTGATGAAGCTCAGGAGCGAACAGGAGAAAAGTGGGAATGGATAACCTGTGAAATTATCGTGACTGGGCTGGTAGAACATATTCTAAGAAAGAGTGTGCTCCATCAGTCCATTAGAGCCTACAATAGAGCCATCAAAGCAGTGACAGAGCAGCTCTGGGAAGAGATCAGAGACTTTAACATCACCTCCGATCTTAGCCCAAACAGCATCCAAAAGACTTTGAAAAAGCTGAGCGAGGAACTTTACAAGGACTTTGGTGGTGAGGTTCTCACGAGAGGCTTGATGCTTCAGCAGCAGCATGTCATCAGCTATGTTGTCGACTCTCTGAAGAAGCAACTGTTGAGCCCAAAAGAGAGCAGCAAGGTAAAGGTCTTTTTCAAGGCCGTGTTCAAGGCCATGGCCAGGCCGTTCAATGCCATCTTCAAAAGTGGCAAAAAGAGTCATAATTAGCGATGCGAAAGGGTGGGTGGGTGGGACACGGGGGCATGAAGTCCAGCCTCAAGTCCATCTTTCTTTCTGTGCTACCAGCCTCACATCACATCCAAGCTGGATATGATGCAGGACTTCAGGTCCCTACAGGGCCGCAGAGAGACCTCATAGTTGAACTCGCAGCAAAGAGCTGAAGGTCCACGTCAAGATCTGAGCCCACTGCTGTGAGACTGCAGGCCTACTATTGGTGGGGTGGGGAGTTGTGGGTTTCCTCCGAGAGTGCTTCGGTTCCCCCACATAATACATGAAATTATAAAAATAAAACTCTCAATACATTTTAAACATTTTTCGCTGTCCTACCTGATGTTCAATACCATGTTTCACTTGTGCTTTCCTTATGTTTTGTTTATTGGTAATGAGTTGATGCTTCAAAAGAACATCTCAAAAATGTCCAAAATGACAAAAAGACGGATGAATTAAATTGTGCATGCACGAGACTTAATGGGAGGACAGACGAGGCCTTCTTCCAGTTATGAGTGCAGCTAAAACAGCAAGACAGTGAGAGTGGACTGCAGAGCTCAAGAGGTTGAATGAGAGCTGTCGCACTGCTGAGCAGCCTTCAGTGGACCGTATGACTAAGCGTCTGTTTGTGTAAGGATGGATGTGTGTCTCAAGCGTTATTTACAGGATGGAGGAAGCTCCAGCACAGACAGAGCAGCAGATGCCTGGACAGCCTGGTTTGGCCTCACTGCTCGCCCACAAAGAGGCGCCATATTGACGGTCTACATTCAACACAACAATACTCATTTGGATTGAATGAGAAAATGCAATTCAACAATAAACAGACGTCTATATTTGCACTTCTACATATTTGTGTTTGTGTTAGGAGAGAACTACAAAGAGCAAGAATATTCTTTGAAAAATAGATTCAATTTAAGGCCCCTGTATTTTGATGGCTCAAAAACATCTTGTCTTAGGCCCCGTCCACAGATGTGAATTTCTTTTAATGTCACTGCAAACTCAGTCTTTAAAAAAAGCATTTTGTTCTTGTATTCTTGTAAAGAGGTAAATCTGAGCTTTTTGTAATATTGATGTAATTATCTTGACTTGCAAATGGCAATTGTTGGTGTTCTTGGTATCCACTATTTGGCAGTAATGCAACTTTTTGGATGCTAACTGCCATAAAACCAAAATGAAGAAGAATTGTTTGTTGGTGTTGAGCAAGATGGCCGACTACCAGTTTGTTAATGTTTGTCTGCTGCTGTTGGGTTTAATTGCATGTTTACAAAGCCACCTAGTTTTACTCCACCATTACACCGCTGTGCGTCAGCGTATACATCTATTCGCCATTTGAAGCATCAATCGTTTTCAACCCACCTTGTCTTACGCAGTTCATCGCCTGGAAGCGTTTACAATGCTTAAGCGTTCGCGAATTCCCAATTAAATACACATTAAAAGAAAGGCAGGATCCCTACCTTCTAAAAGTGAATTGTGGAAGATTTTTGTACTCAGGCACCCGTTATATCGCTTCTTGCCTTTCCTCATGACGGAGTATGAAAATGGTGGCTGCACTGCTCAAGAACAGTACTTTGTCCTATCTCTAGTCTGTGTAAAACTAGAATGGTCACTGAATGTGCCTTTGACGATTGAAGGTGAGGTTTGCAGCGCCAACAATGGCAATGGACATAAATCTGACCTTCCTTTTGTCATTTACGCTAGCTTTGTACTTCATAATTATTGTGAGGCCATCAAAGAGACAGATGATAAGACCACACTGCTTGCAGCCATGCAGTTTGAGCAGGAATGTTAGATCCTCACACAGAAAAAACAAAAACAAAAAAACATTTCAGAACAGACTGCAACGAAGCAGAAGGATTGATGATCAGAAGAGTAGTTAATACCGGAGCACTCATTACTGATGTCAATAAATACGCTCAAATGTTAGGCTTTATGTATGCAAACATGCCATCCAAAATACAGTTACATGCAAGAATGTGGTGAAAAGTTTTAAAAGGCTAAGTGCTGGAATTTCCATTGAAAAACGCGTTGCTATCTACTAAATGATTGGATCATCATACAGATTTGAGATGTTTTACTTAAAATGTTGTATTCATGAACAACACATTTAGAACAAACCTAATCTAACCAAACAAATACATGTAGTAGTACTAACTGTGACTAAAATATGTGGTGGGGGTGCATGTGCATAATTCAAAGTAAAGTAAAACCATTCTTCCCTGTTCATTTTTGAGCCAGGTCGATCAGGTTTTTAGAAATATCTGTATACATGTGGATGTGGCCTTAAGTGTGTGACTTGGCCCACAGTGGTTTGGGGGCCTGTCCGAATGTATTTTGGAATTTACATAGCACACAATCTGGGCACAGAGGGCAAAAAGAACGGATGATGTGACGTGATTATAGGTGTGTTTTGGGTGGAACATAAATAAAACCAGTGTGTCCGACAGGATCTACATTAACTAATGTTGTGGGAGCTCAACATCAAATAAAGGTAGGCTATAAACATTTACTTATTATCTCTGATGGAATACATAGTCTAAAGCGGCCAAAATGGACACCAGAGTTTACTGTTCATTACTCATCACTTATATCTGTGGTATATGTTGCTGGAGGTGGAAAAGCATTTCTTCTCAACACCATTTGTAAAAAAAATCAATAAATACGGCTCATACTAAAATTAAGGCACACACTGAAAGAGAGACAAATAGTGAGTTTGTTTTGGGGACTACAGAAGGATTGCATTTCTTTTCCTCCTAATTCCCTTATGCCCTAAACCACAGCTGGAGAAGCAAATGTCAGTGAGGTGTTAATTGCTGCCGCCTCGTCTCTCAAACCCTGATGCACTAAAAGCACTGGAGCATGTCAATATGTAATGTGGCAGTGTGTGTATGCAAGTGAAAACAGTGAGCTTTAGCAGCATGCAATTCCTAAATAAGGAGCGTTGCACATAATCAAAGCTTGTTAAAAAATATTGTTTTCCCTGCTGTTCATCATCACTTATTTAAACTCCTTTTGTTTCCTCTCTTTCACTTTGTACTCTCTCTCTCTCTCTTACTCCCTTTGTCTGCCTCTTTTACATTGACAAACAGCTCTCCTTCTATCTGACCCCGTGCAACACTGTTAGGTGATTACTCGCTGACGGAGCGAGATGTAACCCGCTACAGAAATCATGCAGTACCGCCTGATTAACAATCTGTCTGAGACGTGTTGTGCGGGCGACTGCTCCCCTCCAGTTATGCTGGCTGCTGCCTCAGAGGACAGGGACGGGACAATGACTAAGGTTCAAGAGCACTAATGGAATCATACAGTCACTGTTGTGTGGGAGTGTGTGTGTGTGTATGTGTGTGTGTGTGTGTGTGTGTGTGTGTGGGGGGGGGCACATCTCTCTTTGTTGAGCCTGACAATAACAGAGGAAAGGCAGGAAAATTCAAGTCAATGAATGAGACACTCAAACATATAGATAGACTTTCCCCCATCCATTCCATCTCTTCTTTCCTTATATTTTTTTGCTTCACTCCTCCTCCTTCACTGTTATCCTTTATGTGTAAACATGATATAAGTCATGGTGAGTAAAGAGTCTGCTCTCAATTGTGACTAAACTGATTTCATGTTTCATGTTCTTATCTTTAAAGAACTCCGTTTTTTCATGGTTCTGATATAACTGCAATCGTTGTCCCTGCATATGTTAGATGCACATTATTGTCTTTTATATTTCATGTGGGGCTGAAAAAAAAAAAAAACCACGTGAAAGTTATGTTTCCAAAAGGCTCTCCTGCATTCATAAGCAGGGCTCAGCTCCTCAAAAGCATCGTAAGATATGGGTCAAACTGGGGCCACTTTTTTTCTTTTTTTTTTTTGCATTTAACAACATAAACTGGCAACTTGATGTTTGGTTGCAGGAACTCAAAGCCTTGTAGGATTTTATTTTCCCACTGTGATGATTTAAGAAGGAGTTATTCGATTGTATCACAAACAAAACTGATTTTAAAAGAGAAGAAAAAAGAACAGTTTTCACCATCTGAAAGGCGAGAAGAAAAAATTGCAACACTGCCTCTTAATTGTAGTGAAGTAGAAATATGGTTGTATGTGTTCTAACAACAGTAAAGGCCTACTGCTGTGTGTTTATTTAGTTACACTCCGTGTCCAAAAATGTTCCCTAAAGAAACGGTGATGCGGACAAGATTTGACGTTATGATGATAATGATTAAACCAAAACGATTTTCTTTTTGAAAGACATACACCCTAATGCACTGAAACAGCTATCAATACTCCAAGTGATGAGTCATGGCTTAAACTCAGGATTTAATGGCAACCCTACATGGATCTTACCTGAGGGTCTTACAAATTAGAGATTTTTCAGACAGCCATTGACCACTAATCTGTGGACAGCATCCTCTATGGCAGTGGTTCCCAACCTTTTTTTTGTTGGAGGTTGTCCAGGTTGGGAACCAATGCTCGAGGGCCATGCGTCATTATTACAGAGTGCATGGAAAGAAATACCAATTCAAAAAAAAAAAAGAAAAGTCCCTGGGGGGCAATTCAAAGAAGATGCTGTCACATTTTAAGCAGCCAGCCAGGCTGAAAGAGGATTAACACTGATACTTAATACTGATGCATGCTGACCAGTGCTGTCACCACCTGGAAACTGAGTGAGCATTTACAGACAAAAAACAAACTCTAATCAGAAGCACCTTGTTATTTTTTTTACGTCATACTTATACTTGCTATACTGCATATATCAGTGTGTGCCATTTTTTTAGCTTCATAACTACCATTGGCTTCCTTTTCAATCAACGACTGTAATCAGTTGCCTCTAACTCTGACATCTCACTTAAATGTAATTGATTAATCCACCCACAACCTTTCCAGGAATCCAATTGTCACCAGGAAACCTATAATGGCCCTGTCATTTGTGTCTGACTAAGTATTTGAGTGGGCGTGTTATATGTTTACTTGTGTGTAACAGTATTTGTGTCTGTGTCCAGCTTGCTTATTTATTGTTTCAGTTGACCCTGAGGGTGAAGTGGATTTAAATGGGGAAGTGCTACTGAGCTGACGGATCAATTGCTTGTCTCTTGACACACAAACATTGTTTTTGTTTGTGTGTGCATGCTTTCAGGGTTATACCTCCCATTAAAGGCAACTAACTCAATCTTTTGGAATGGAAAATGAGCAGTTGTTACAAACTTTGGACTGAACAAAGACATGAAATATTAGATGGAGAGAGTGAAGGACTACAAAGCCAAAGAAAATGTCAAAGGTTTGAATCGAACTCAGGATGAGTTCATTTTTTTATGCGTTTGTCAGTAGTCAGGAAGGTCAAATTCTGGAGCAATATAACTTTTTTTCCAAAGAGTCATTCCAGAAACAATGTGATATGTTTAACAGAGAAGGTTCTAAAGCCTGGTTCACATGGCAGGATAATTACGCCGATTTTGGCCCCGATTCTCCCCTTCCGATAATCTTAAAGACGCCCCGATCATCATAAAATAATCTGATAAAATCATCCTGCCGTGTGTGGTGTGTTCAGACCGTTCTCGTCTGGTCGGAAGAATGTCAGGACCGCTCCGATCTCAAATCGGGGATATTCAACATGTTGGATTGTTTTGACCCGATCTCTCATCCTCTGTGGTGTCCCCCGAGGAGAAAACCAGCACGAGTCTGTTGAATGTGACGCATAGCCAATCAGAAAGCGAGGTGACGTAGTAGCGAAAACACTGGTTGCAAAACAACAACCACAATCACGTTTGATCTCTAGAGGTTTTGTGAGATTTCCCGTCTGATCGGGGGACGTTCGCAAGTCAAATCGGTTCGTGTGTGGTGTGTTGCTGTTGCCGTGTGGCCGCACACCACACACTGTACAACCAAAACTGTAAAACCTCTGATTATTTATCGCCATGTGTGTGGTCTCTAAAGTTTGGGAAATCGGCCGACAATTTTAAAATCCTGCCGTGTGAACCAGCCTTTATTCATCTTAACTGGATTCATGTGTAAGACGCATGAATCCAGATGATATTGCCCTTCCCATTGTGCATCTTAAAAAAAAAAAAAAAAAAAAAGAGCTTACTGACGGGAACTTTGGACAAAGACAAATGTGTCACATACCAAGCATTTAAAATCCTGGTTTAGTTAATAAATTATATGAAAAAAAAAATCAAGAAAAAGATAAGGATTATTTTCAACTTCATCACTCAGTGTTGAGTTTCAAAAAATCTGAATTCCTGTTTTCCCCAAGGCAACCATAGCAGTCAAAGCAATCATATAGACACTGAATCACTCTAACGCTGACTCTTTATCTGGCTGACATGTCCAAGGTCTGCGGTTAATGATGTTAAATGTAAGCAGTATATCTTGGACAATGAACTGTGCCTGAAGTCGACTGCACAAAAGACCTGGCTTTTGAATTGATGTGAAGTCAGGTTTTTGTCCAGGAGAAGTCGTTTCAGTCCATTTGTTTCACTACATGAAGCACACAGTGTCCAAGGATATGTTGGACAATGGCTGTGATATTTGTCTGGTATGAACAAGCACTATCAAGGAGACATTTATTGCATCAAAGGCAGACATTGTGGATACACAAGAAACATTTAACAATGTGCAAAATGGACATTTGACTGAGTAAAACCTTGAAAGGATAGTATTTACAACAGAGACCCATGACTATGACTAAAACTCAACACATGACAATACCTCAAGTCATCCTACACTGGCACCCCATTTCTAATTCCATCAATCTTTCTGTTCGATGAAGGCATTTAAAGGCCAAAACAGTTCTTCAAAAAGACTGACCTGACACTTTGGGAAAAAAAAAAAAAACCCCACAACATCAGAGAAACAAAAACGTCACTTACCTCACATCTCCCTCCAATGTGAGGTAAACCCTGTGGATTGATTTGGTTTTTATCACCAAAAACAACAAAATCATCGTCCATAAGAAAACCGACTGTTCTTTTTTCAAGTTCGAAAAGGAATGGGAAGGGGTCTGAATTTACCTGATACAACCCCTTTAACAAACGAGTTCACAGCTTTACATGTTACTCTGATATTTCACTGTAGACAGAATAAAGGTAAATTGGTTAATGGGCTTTAGCTTGGATATTGCGTTTCTTGTCTTCTGACTTCTCACCAGTACTTACACTACAGCTCACACTTTGGGCGTGCACACACTAGGCACACCTCTGTCAAGCATGCTAGGGTCAAGGGAGTGTATCATGCTTAAGCAAGGATCAGAGCACTCACAGTAGTCAAACGCACTGGACTTTAGGGGTGAAGGGAGCTTAGGCACGATACAAATTACTCAGTGAGAGTACACATAAGTGTCTTGCCCAACGACGCATCTGTCATGTAGCTGCAGGAGTTGAACCCCCTGGCGTTCTATTTTAGACAGGATCAACTCTACCACTGATCCACAGCCAGCAAAGTGTGACAATAAGACATCGAAAAAGTCTATGTAGAATCTAGATAGAGCAAAGACTGTACTTCTTCTATCAGGCAATATCAGACAGTATAATTATATACAAAATGTCAGAGTGTTATGGTAACCTCTCTGTTCGGTTAATATCTAAGCTTGCTCATCTGTTGCAAACTGCCATAAAGGTGTTGAGGAGGTCTGAAAACCTCTACCTCTGCAATTGAGTGAATCAAAAAATAAAAGTTGTTTGATTTTTATTTCGATTGGAAGCGTGAAACGGTTAGTGATGTTATTGTGAAAGCCACAATGGTGTCCAGGTTCTATACATGGACAATGAATCATCAACTTTTTCTGATACAAACGAATATTACCTCTAAGAATGAACATTAATGAATTCTGTTCTAAAGTTTATAAACCAAGGGACTACTGTTGATGTCTTGGGACCAACAGATTAATGTATTGCCTTAAGTAGCTCAACATATCAGCAACTACCTTTGTTATTCATGATTCTCATGATGATGTATAATCTTGTGGTTTTGGTAAAGTCTTCCTTTTTTCTTGTACTATCATGAGGGGGACAGTTGTTTTTAATTAAAAGGTCTATGAGGTAGATGCCCACTCAATGATTATCACCTTTTGTGTGTGTGTTTGAAGTGTTCCTGTGTGTCTTGGCGTTAAACAATAAAATTTACCTGCGCTATTACTCATGCATTATTCTTGACAATCATCCTTGAATTCCTTTTGTGTATAGTGATTGTAATGAGCTCCTGTCTTCTGTCACAGGAATCTTTCCGAAACATTGGATAGACTGTGAATGACGGATGAAAATTAAATAAGGTGCTTGTGCGCACGCACAAACTTGACTACGTCCTCAAAGATACACAGTTGCAGTTTAAAAATGCCATATTCATTCTTTAGCTCAGAGTTTTGCGAGTGACTGTAAATAGAAGGAAAACCCTTGTAAGCAAAGAAAAGCAAATTCGTGTTTGTTTGTGTGTTTGGAGAACGAGCTCGCTCATTATATTTGTTAAGGCAAATGAGTGTTATCTCAGCATTTCCTCTGAATATAGATCACCTAGCTAAACAGGGACAACACTGGTTCTCTTCCTTCTCATTCATTGCAACACAATCTCAATTACCCGCACTAGTGGGCATAATATGAACGGAGAATTTATGCAAACATTTTTAATGCACTATTACCACCACTATAACCCCCACTGCTCCTCCTTTGTTTATACAGAAGGTGTGTATGCGCATGCATGTGCTTATGTATCAAGGCCTATGAGTAAAAGTTTGTGGAGAATTCCTTGTTTATTGCATCATGGTTGAATTACAATGAGAGCTGCTGTGGGGGTAAATTGTTTTGTATTGTAACTTGCCTCCCTTGATGTGCAGCTGAGCAGGCCGCTGGACGTTCTGAGGAGAAATTCAATGTCACGTCAACACAAAGGACAACACGATATGGGTGTCATAGCAAACAAGAACCCTGAAGGAACAAGGAAAAACAGAAGTGATAGAAAGAGGCGAAAAGAGAAAGTGGGACATAGAGAGAGAATACACACAAAGGAAGCGGACGGACACCCATCCTATTGAGTCGTTTAATCCTTTCGGTTCTCTGTAGAACAAAAGGGAAAAGCAGGGTGAAAAGTTTGCGCAGACAGTTTCTCTGCAGATTAGTTAATCTCAAAGGAGAGAAGAAAAATAAATGTACAGAGTTTCAGGCAACGACACCTATATAACGGCACTCGTGTCTTCTGCAGAGAGGTGTCACTCTGGCACTATCACAACCTCTGTTTAGTCAAAAGATGGCACTAGTATCACATCTCTACACCTTGGCCTCCCATTTTTATACTTGAGAGAAGGCGGGTGCAAACAGAGGCAAAGCAATGGGAGAAGCCAAATGATGGAGAAACTGACACACAATATACGGTATAAAAGGGAGGAATAGAATGTGAGAGACAAAACGGAACCTGTGTGTATTTGCGTGGGAGCCTGATTTAGCAGGTAGTATAATTGATTTCGAAAACGCAGAGCGAGCTAAACCTGGGCTCATTGCTCGGGCAGGGGGTAGGAAATAATCCTCTACTGCCGGTGGGAAGAGAGGGATCATTTTACACTACCGCTCCCCCTAGGCTCCTTCCTAAAAATCTTAAGTGACTCAAGCTCATCATCGACAATATAGCCAAAGCAGTGGAGCGAGACAGCATATTCCTGCTGGGCATAAGAGCTGTCTCGATCACTTAGAATGTTTGCTAGTGTTCGAGGGCTGTAAGTGGAGCTGGAAAGAAGGAGGTGGAGAAGATGTGCACACCGACAGATGGAGTCCCTGATTGTTTTCCTCTGTCTCATGTCTTCCAGTTCACTTCACAATATTGGATAGGCGGACAACTTTAAGTGTACCCACAGTTTGTAAAACTGCTGTAATGGTATTGTAAAATGCTAGCTCGATATAGCCTAAATTTGATTAGCTAAAAAGGGATGTATAATATCTTAAAGCAATGACTTGTTTTTGTATTACACACATCTCTTAATTAGTCTATATTTTGTTTAATAATCTGGTGTAATCTGTCAAAAAATTTTTTTAAATTGTTCTAGTTTAAGTAGACATTTTTCTTTCACAGACATTCTTTTTTTTCCAAAACATTACAGGAGCTGACTAATCTGCTGCATGTACTTTCATCGAACATCTTCAGAAAGACCACTCTTTGTAGCAAAAAGCTTCTTTCACTGACTTGTCTTCGGATTTTCTTCCTCCTTTTAGTTTTGCTACTCTTGAAAATTCAGTTTCTCTGGCGCATGAGAATGCCTTGTCATTCTTTCTCTTGATAAAAGGTTTCAAGGTTACTTGTGAAGCTGTGGCGGCATGTCTTCACCTTCTCTAACCCCTCTACTTGGTCTTGCCTCCTGTGTTGCTTATAGGACAGTTCCATAAGCAAAACTGGAGGTAACAAGGTATTCAAATCATGGCAATATTGATACCTGTATAGGCTCAGAGAAGCTGCCGAGATTTTTTTCTGTTGATGCTTAGGGGGAGCTTGACTAATATGTTGCGGTGCTATAAATAGTTGAATTTCATGAATTCATACTTTTTAAGCTCCGTCTATTTTCTTTAAATAAAAGCAGACATATGTGAGCGGGCTTAGCCGAGGCTAGACAGATTTGCGATGGGGCTATGGCGCCCTCTTAGCGTCCTTTTAAAAGTTCCATAGCTCATAGGGAATTGGCTCTGGGAGGTCGGCTGATTGGGTTCCTTAAATAAACAACATCATCAGGAGACAATGTAGTAGAAAGACAATATGAATGAGACAAACGCAGAGGCATCTGTGTTTGTGAGGCTAATAATGAGAGTTTAATGAGTGTGGTAATCATAATCTAATTTCATGATGAGTTTATTTGAGACTGCAGGGACTTACTCTCTGACTTGTTTCCCCTTCTCCATGTCCCCTCGCCATGTTGTTGCATTTTAAGACTTGTGCTCTTCACATTTACATCAGTTTCCCATTTTATTTCCTCACATAACTTATTCGCCTTTAAAGCACCGAACTACACTTATTCAGTTCTGTGCATTTCCCACCAATTTGGTTTCTTTCAACATTTGACTCATTCGCCTTTTAGCCTATGCACCCTTTTTCCACTCTCCAAACAGTTGGCCAATGAACCCCATGTACCCACTTGATTTATTTTCATCACTCTACTTCTTTAACCCTCCTTCTGCCACAAAATCTCGCTGCTCGCTCCAATCTTTTTTTTCACTGCCTGCTGACCACTTCAAAGTCCTATTTCTGTTTCACGCAACTTTAACAAACCGGTCCTTTAGTACATTCTGTGTCTTGAAATGAGCAATGCGGTCTGGCAGCTATAGGAAGCATTTGAACATCATTTCCTGAGGTGGCAGTTCATTTGTCCCAACATTTAAAGTTTGGGAACACCTACCCTTTAAAGGGCCATGTCTTTTCGCTTGCACATTGTTTTCATTTTCACCCTGAGTTTAAACACTCCAGTTCCAAACATAAACCCTGACTTCTTTTTTCTCCATGCTCTACTTGCTCTTAACTTTTCCCTTTTTCTTCTTCTGCTCCTGTTTTATTCATTCACCATCAGTCTTTTCCAATGGAAACACTGTTTTGCTCGTCTTTACTCTTCATTGTTTCTGTCTTTTGTGACATAATTTGGTCGCTTCAATTTTTTGTCTTTGCTTTCCAACCCACTCACATTCTGTCATCCATCCCACTGTGTATTTGTCATATGCTCAAACTAGCCATGATAACCCTGAAGCAGAGGACAAGTGAATGGAGGTGGAACAGAATATTTACAAAGTTACATAGGTGATCAGTGTCTATTTTTAGAAATGGTACTTAATTTTCCAACAGTGTGTGCATTTTCAGGACAGTCAGAGGCAACATCATGAAAGTCATGTTGCTTAACTTGCCTTCTCATTATGCAGGAAGTAAAACACAGTAGATTGTAAACACTTCCTGTCCTCCCCCTCTTAGTTATTGAGCTCTCCTTCCCCTCTTCATTATCTTCAGAGAGGACAGTGATCGACGTGTTGCTCTGGCACACTGTGAAGAGGTTACGACCTATGGCCTCTGGGGAAGTGTGCAAATGTGTGTGAGATAAACTCAGCGGCTAATAGTGTGGGTGTGCATGTATTTGTGTGTGTTTCATGTACATACCCTGCACAGCAAGGAACTTGTGATGTCAACTGGACTGTGAGGGAAACACAAGTCATGCTATGAATTGTTTTGATGTCATTTTGTTCTCGTTTTTGAACGTGATCGTGCACGAATATGTGTTCGTGTGTGTAAGAGAGAGTGAGCGAGCGAGCGAAAGAAAGAGACTGTGAGCTTGTGGAGAGAGTGTCACTGTCAAAATAATGATTCCACTTCTCAGTTTCTTACTGTTATGCAGTGAACTATGTCAAAAACAATGACAATTCCCAGAGTCAGAAGGATCTCCCCCCTGTGCTCACATACACACAAACATAAGTGCCATACTTCAGTATTCTCTGTTTGAAGCAGCAGTATTGATTGCTCAGCTATGGAAACTCCTGTTAGGAGTTTGTCATGGTTTATAGCCCAGTGTTTCTTCCCTCTAAGAGCTCAACAAGCTGCTTCATACATTTGTTTTCGCTCTGGTCCAATTTTATATACAACACACACAAACAAACACACACACACACACACACGTGGTTGCACATGAAAAGGTCTGTCGTTATATGTAACACAAATGTGTTTATGTACCTCACTGACAATTCGCATCTAAACCAATATAATCCCAACAACAACAGTAAACAGACGTAAAATGGATTATATCCTTTTAACTGTGAATTTATTCAAAAGATAATTCTGTTACACAAACATGTTTCCTAATCAAATTGACAGTAGGCCTATAAACCCTCATTTTGAAAAAAACATATTTCAATCCAAAAACAATGGTGAAGTATGGAAGCATTGGCTATATGTTACTGTTAACCTTATCTCTTAATTTCAATCCCATAATCATTTGGAAACTGAATCTGAAAAAGATCTGATGTGCTTACTGGCTGCTTAATCACTTGTGCATTTGCCACACTGCAGCTTAATTTTTTGGTGTAGATTGTTTTATTGGGTTTTCTGCTGTTGATATACTTCCTGTTGGACCTTAATTGCAGACTATCTCCAGTTTAAACAACTGAGATAAGGGTTATTGAACCATTTATTCATTTATTGATAAAGACATCACAAGGTCTGTGAAAATCCCCTAATCATGCCTGACACCATGCCTCTCATCATGCAACCGGTTGCCATGGCAACATAGTTGGCACTTTTGACAATGATGACATCAGCTGATTATGCAGATGATGATAAAGAGGAAGAAGAATATTGGATTGGAAGGGTGATGATTGTAATGACATTGTAATGATAGAGTAATCCCTTACTAATATTGATAATTACCATAAATGTAAAACACCAATGAGCCAATCTCTCCTCCTGTTTGTCAAGTCTCCAGGATTAATTGTCAGTCACATCTACCCAAGCTAATTCAAAACAATGTTCAAGGGGACTTCAGCTGCTTGGATGATAATAGCAAAATGAATTTAAAAAGAATAAATTATAAATAATGATGAATAATGATTTCCTGGTCGCATTTGCATCATCCGATTGTATTTCTCTTATGCTTGTCTTGATCATGTTTTATTTGATATTATTTTAGTTGATTCTCTTATATTTTATTTCTTTAGTGAGATAAGATCTGAAGCTGTGGATGTGAATAATAGTTTACAATTTGAAAAGTGAAGAGGAAATATAGAGTTACGAAACACCAGTTGATACAATCCTCTGTGAGATGTGCCAAGATAGCGCTGCGGATGGTTGCCATGGCACTGCGCTCTCTCGTAGTTGTTGCTTTATTTTTGTCGTTTTTTGCTCTCCTTCTCTGGTCTCTTTCACCAGAGAAAAACTTTTAAACGTTGGACAGTCCTCTGCTGAACCGTTTGTACCAGTTCTCATTAAACCACAAAGTTACGCAGAGATTGTTGCCAGAGGAGCAGCAGCATCTACGCACACTTCATTATGTAAATACTGTAAAAGCTCATGTTTACTTCATCATCCTTTTGCTTTACTCACTGATGAATTATTATCTGATTTAGTATTGTACATATTAGTCTTTAATTACTTGTTTATATTTTCAGCTATTATTTAATGTTTACATTGTACAAAGAGAGCACGGTCTACCAAAGTTAAATTCCTTGTTTTATAGAGCTGCAGTGCAGTAAAGCCAGTCTCAGGCTAACTTTCAGTCAACTTAACAACAGGCTCAGAGCCGGAACGGAGGCGGGTTTTAAGCCTCTTGACTAACAGTTACATCGCGGCTGTGACTCCCTCAAAATGTGTCGTCACATTTTATATAATTTGTCTATGTTTTTACGTTGGAAATAATATTACCATGAAGGATATTCACTATGTGCTATATAACACTATGCTTAATGTCGCCTGCAGGAGGCAGTGTGGTGCTGGGCTTCTCCCAATCACGAACTCTCTTCGTTTTGGGATTGTCATGCCTTCCTCATTCATTTGAGTAAAGCTGAACTGAAAGGCAGCACAGTGTACATGTCTCATTCTTTTCTTCAGTTTAATCAGGTTTGTATGGTTAGTACACATGTATAAGGGCATATAAATATTGATTAAAAAAAAGGAAACGTACTACATTTGGAAAGGTGGTTCAACTTTATATTTGTGTTTCTGCTAAGGTTACCACATGCGGGCCAAGATGGTGTCAGCGATAATCACGTCTTTTATGTTGATTTGAATTAGCTCCTGACAGTTAGCGTTGTTATTGTCATATGTGTACATTTCAATATTCAAAGATGATCTATATTGTTCCAGGAGCAATTTACTCGTCTCCGATGTCTAAATCTGTATGTGATGCTATATTCAAGGACCTTTTATTACCCGGGAAATTATACAACTGAGGTTAATATTGCCCTCAAGTAATGAATGGCAATAAACGATGGAAGCATTTAGGTTTACTGAGTGTTATCTTAAAGAGAAGATATGATATTATCATTATCAGGCCATTGTACAATTGTTCAATTTTATAGAAGGAAAAAAAAAAGAGAAAACCATTTGAAACGAACCAAAGTTATAAAGTAAAAAAAGATGGAAGAGGAAAAAGATGAGACCGTCTTAAAAATAACAATATACAAATAACTATAATTTATTCTCCTCTTGAGTGCCATCAGACTGGTAGTTATTTTAAACTGTAACACCCCCCCCCCCCATGTTTTCCTGATATTTCCGGTGTCTGACCTCGGACAATCTTTTTATGAGGAAAGTTTTCTTTTCTAGGAGACTAGACACTGAATGGCGCACAAGAAGTAATGAATAATCTTTAAACGGTGAATGGTTTCTCTATATCTCTTTAATAGAGTGTTGGCTTTTCACTGTCCTTATGTAATCCCATTAGCTCTTTGATATAGACTATAGAGGGACTATGAACAGAGATGACTTGTGGCTGTGGAAAGTCTCTATTGAGTCATAGAAGGCAGAAAAGTAGAAAAAGTAAGCCCATTCACAGCCTCATATGTTGTTTGATGATGTAAAACTTGAATCATTAAATTTTAACAAATATCATGTTGGATCATGGCGGGAAAGTTCTTGTTTTCAGAGAGTCCAGCTGGCTGAGTTATTTCTTTTTTGTGTAGTTTGCATTGTTCCTCATTGTGTCTCTCTGAAATGAAATGACAACACGATTCACAATGTATAGATAAATGTGTAATCTGACTAGCCGTAGCCCTGTGAGCATAACCTCCTTCTTAAACAGTGCATGCTTGGATACATCCTAGCTTCTTGCAACTAGCCACCCTTCACTGCAGCGGAATGGACATATTTGAATGTGACCTCTCTTTGTAATTCCTTTTACTTGGTCTAAGAAATAATAACTTTTAATATATTAATTTTCTGCTCAGTTTTTTTTTTGTATTTATACCAGAATGTTCTAGTTATGGGGAAGACATATGTGCAGAGGGAGTTAATAGTATTAGTTGCACTTGTAGGCAATTGGGAAATTACAGGTAATACATTGCTAAACATTACATTATGGCTTTTCATTAGGTTTTAGAAACAAACCTTTGAATGCAAGCAAAAATACATTAAAAAAAAGCCAATCTATGAATGCAAAGGAGGAATACTAAATAAAAATGAAACATAAAGTCAGATATGATGACAAAGACAAAACATCGCTTACACTATAGTAAAAAAAAACCAGACTAAAATGTTCGGGTGGGACGAATGGAGATCCAATCAGAGATACTCTTGTTGTGGGACAAGTTGGGAATAAATTTGATCACAGCGAATCTTTTGAGCAGCAGCAGAGCAATTTTAAAAAGCCACGGCAATTGCAGGCACAACAACAGTTACACAAGAGGAGAATAAAGACAAGTTTACAGAACTTTGCACAGTTTAATTTGACTTTGTTCGTTAGCAAGACAAAGTTTTTTGCACCTGGTCCGAGGGCAACGGCATGTCTCATGAACAATAGAAATGTCAGCGCTTGCACAGATTTCAGGGTGGTGTTATTGTTGCAAATTACTGCCCCACACGTCAAGCACATTCAACATGGTCACAAGACTCCTCAAAATCAAAGATACAGTCTGTCCAATTACAAATGACATGGGATGGGACAAATTGCTTACAAGTGTGTATCAAATACTTTCGTCATTGCACGACCTATTGCTGCCTTTTGCGGTCACACTCAGTGATGGAAGATATAACCTAGGTGTGTCTCTTTGTTACTTCCCCTTTGTGTCAGCTCAGACTGTCTCACCTTGGTTTACCAGTGTTTCCTCATGACTTTTTGAGTTACATTTTTGGGGACATATTCATTTTGCAGTCTTTAAAGTAAACTTTCTGTTTAGTCTTTATTCTAAAGTAAATATTTTTTTAAATAATGTTGTTTTGTTACTTGGGTCTTTTTTCTTTTTATCAACCATGAAAGAATGAACAGACTTCATATTTTTCATAATTTATCCAACAGAACCATTAGAATGATTAGATGTTTTTTTTAAACATGTTACAAAAGACATTTTAACAAACCAGTGGGAGCAACTTGGGGTTAAGTGTCTTGCCCTTGGACACATTAGACATGAAAGCACAAGAGCTGGATCGGACACTCAACCCTCTGGTTGAGAGACAACCAACTCTAGCCACAAGCGCATTGCTGGACTTGGATTGCATAGCTGTTTTTAACTCCCAACTAGTGCTCCTCGGTGACTTTGACCTAACTCTATCCAGAGCTTCAGCCATCCTGTGCCCCACACCCGGCAATGTGCCGTTCGCCACTGTTCCAGCTAAGCACCTCCAGCCTCTTGTTCCTGCTAACTGCCTCTGGCCCCCTGTTCCTGCTGAGCGCCTCCAGCTCACTGCTGCAGGGTGGAGGCTCCATCATGGTTACTGGTTCTTGCTCAGTGGTCTGGCCAACTCATAGTGCTCCCTCCTCTTGCTTACTAAGAGATTTCCATGGGAAGTCTGACAGTCGGTGCTTTCCCCTTCCTGGTCTGGCCAATTGTGGTACCCCCTCGGCTGTTGCCCACTCCTGATTGATTGATAGATTGATAGATAGATACTTTATTGATCCCGAGGGAAATTCAAGCTTTATTGTACCCTTTACTCTGCCCCTGGTATCTTTGTTAATTTCAGCGTTAAGATTTCCTTTCACGTTTTATTTTGTCCTGATATTGCTTTTTCCCTTGTGTGTCATTTCATATGTCTTACCTTCCTGTAAAGCACCAGTATTTGGAAATGCTTTTGGATTTTAAGTTGGACGTATGGTTGACATTTAGTTGGACAGTCTTTGAAGTAAGCTTTTGTTCTTCCTGTTTTACCTACCCTTGGGTCTTATGCAAGCTAGGAAAGAGACAGAAAGGCCTCAGACTGTTGGTGACAGGTGATGTATGCTCTCCAACATTTTTACATCACCACTTTCAAAATCAAGTAAATTAAATAAATGACATGTTCTCTCCTGGCCCATTAATCAACCATTACAGACTGCAACAGGCTCCTGACACCATCAAACTTAGTTTGTTTTGAAAAAAAAAAAAAGGCTTCACGCAGCTAATCTCCCACCATGCTCTTCAATAGTTATGGATAATAACCTCCATTAATGGGAAATTTGTTCGTAGTTTTATGTTGAGCAATCTCATTGCGGGAACAGGTGTTACATTTCATAAATGGTGGTTAACTCCAGTCAAATGAAAGTCTTCAATTAGACTGTACTCCAATCTGACACACTTTATTGTACCCTTATATTTCTTCAGTTCCATCTATCTTCTCATTTATTCGCTAATTACCGCTTTCTACTTTCTAAAGAAAATCTAAACCATTGTTAGTACTTGGTTATTCATCAAATTACTGATGTAATTCACATGAATATATTGCTTTCTAATGTGTTGCAGCTTTATATTCTTTTAAATTGACAATCAAATTGATCCCACCTATGGCTTATTGTACTGTGTCAAACTTGGAAATTAGTTTTTGACAATTAGCCACATTATAGCAGAAACTACAACACAAACGTGTACTGACGTGATAACTGCAGTCATGACTTGAAGTGCTTTGTGGAAGCACAGCTGTGTTTCATGGTTGTTTTTAAAACAATTCAGCACAAATATTTAATCAATCTTGAACAAACAACACCTGTTGCCTGTTGTCCTGATGTTGATTGATTTAAAGGTCACTTATTTATGCACAAATAACCGTTAACATGTTTTTCACACTAATATATGTCCCTTGTCTGTCCACAAACTTACTAATTATGAGAAAAGTAATTGCTCTCCATCTTTAGACCCCTCCACTTTTCTGAAAATGCTTCCTCAAACAGGCTGTTTGGAGATTTTCCCTTTGTGACATCACAAAGGGCAGTTATCCCTCCCCCAGGTGGGTGACACTTCCACAGTTAGGCGTTTGTTCCCCCCTCTGAGTCACCGTAAACAATTGGTCTTGTAGCCAGAAAGCCAGAGCCGACCCAAGCCTTTCTAGAGGGGCGTGGTCAGACAGCTCATAAATCTACAAAAACAGAAACAGCCTGGTCTTGGCACGGCTGAATAGAGAAACTCATAGGCGTGCTAAAATACAGGATTATAGTGGATTTTCAAGAAGAAACTTCACAGACATGTCATGGGGACCTTTGCCATTGATAAAAAAAAATGTTTGAAAGGAGTGTAATGTCACCTGTAAATTACATTCCAAAATGTGTCAACTTCAAATATTCTGAATAAAAAGCCAGTGAAGGCAAAGCAAAATTAGATGGCATTTAGTGTTGGATTTTCCAGAATGATTAAAGCTCAAGTTAATGAGCTGTTTTAATTAAGAGCCATGGGGAAATAACACTAAGCTGCAAATGTGTTGCATGCTTAACTACAAATGGATGGACTTAATCCCAAGTTTTGAAATAAAGAAAAGCTGTAAACACCAGTTATAAAGGGGAAAATAAGAATGTTTGTACTGAGGGATTTCACAAAGTGAGGAGGTAACTCACAAGAATATATGATACGTTACTTTCTTATATTAAGGCTAACTCTGACACTTTGACTTTCCATTACCTACCTTCTCTGCAGCGCTGTTTCCTGCTGACTTAGCTGTAGAAAGTGAGCGGCAGTGGACTTCTCAGAGTGAAGCACTGGCTGTGAGGTGAGTCAAGTGGCAGGAGGCTAACAAGATCCTGTTGGAAACAAGAAGGCTGTCTGTTGAACTCTGATAGCCTTGACCTTTTATTTGATACTGTTATGCTTACATGAGCGAGAGAGAGCGAGAGAGAGCGAGCGAGAGCGAGAGAGAGAGAGAGAGAGAGAGTGTGCACAACTGCTTGAAAGCATCTGAGCAGATAGTACTATAAACATAGTGTAACTGTTGCTGTGATGTGACTGACAGGCAGGGTGCAATTCAACATCTGACTCCGCTGCAGCTGGTATACATCACAAATGTCTCTGTGACCTTTGACCTCCAATTGTTTTTGTAAGTGAGACACACACACACACACACACACACACACACACACACACACACACACACACACACACACACACACACACACACACACACACACACACACACACACACACACACACACACACACACACACACACACACACACACACACACACACACACACACACACACACACACACACACACACACACACACACACACACACACACACACACACACACACACACACACACACACACACACACACACACACACAAATGCCAAATGGATCTCATGAAAAGAGCGTTTAAGTCTTTGAAAGAAGTGCTGTCGAAGGGCATTAGATGCAGTGCTTTATTATAAACTGAATGTACAGGGTGACTTTTTTCCCTATTGATTAAAAAAAAAACAGTTTAATATCAACATTATTTTCCAGCTAGCTGAAGCTTCTTCTTTACATTTGCATTTGGAGAAGCCCCACAAAACTGAAATGACATTGTTTGAATGCCTGTTTCGCTCTTTTGCTGCATGTAATATATTGTTTTTATACTTTTTTAATCCCTTATTATTAAAAGACATGCATTTCGCACACATGGGCTCGAAATAAATACAAACACTCAGACAGGACCTGTGGACATGCTTTAGTGGACAGATGTCAGATCGGGGCTGCTTTACACTCATAGTTATATCTGCTATGCCGGGAGCGCATCAGAGGTGTATGAGGTTTGTGGTCTTGTTCAAGGGCGTCTTGACAGTACTTGGAACATGACCTAGCACCTCTCTAACAACCAGACCAATTTTATGTATTTTTTATTTGGTGTGCACTAGGACTTCAATCGGTTACTACAGACTGGGCTGCTGCTGCTCCCATCAACCATCAATGCATGCTAACACAGGTAAGATGGTGACATCCTAACTCAACTTTTCTTGGTCTTTTACTTCAAGTAAACTTTAAGAAGTTTACTTGAAGAAGTAAAGTGAACTTCAGTTTTAAAGCATGATGAATATTAAAGCCAAGAAAAGCAGTTATGATTATATGATATGTGGATTAAATGATGAATTGATTAAAAAAAAATAGTCAAACAAATTCAACAATTGCACAACTCTTTCTGATATTTCAACACATCAAAGTCATGAAACACACTGAACCAAATATCACGAAATGTTAATAAAACCAAATCCAAAACAAAGACAAGTATCAACCACAAATTTTGGTCGGACAAATCAAGAAATATGTCAACATTAAAAGATCAAATTGAATTTAAAGAAATAGCTGAAAACCATGAAATGCATTGGTTTCATATGAAATGGATCCTGTCAGCGCTATTGCACACACAGACATTAACCCGCTTAAGGAATCTTTATTTTCAAGATGATAGATAGTGGTTTGGACATATTTTTGTTTTTATTTTTTGTTGTTGCACATTTTCATTTTCAGATTTCTTATTCAGCGTGTTCATTACACTTTAAATCAGTGGTTGCCAACTAGTGGGGTGGGTCCTAAAAGGGGGTTGTGACCTAAGGAGCCTGTCTTTGGACTGTGGGAGAGAACCCACATATTGCACGGGGAGAACAACAATTATCATTGGTTAGCGTCAGATGAGTTGTTACATCTTCCTGACTCTTCTAACTGGCAACAACCTGTTTCAGTTAAGAAAATCTTGCACTGACTTGATGTACATTGATCCTGGACAAACTTTCTGGAGGGGGTTGAGACACTGACCCTTGTTTTTTCGCTTGATGGACAACTGGATTTTTTGTTAATTTTGGGGAGGACTGGTTCGCTGACAAACTTATATTCATTATTTCTTGTGCATTGTAAATTCACCTTAGAGATTGAGTTGGGCTTTTTGGGGATGGTAGGAAGGACCTGCAGGCGAGTGGTTTCTACTTCACGCCCCTGCATAACTTCACTCTGCCTCAAGGCCTCCCTCAAGTCTTCATTTTGCATTTTCTCGTTCAGGAACAGCTTTTTGATGGAAAATAGCTTATTAACTAAATCCTCGTTCTCACTTTTGTACGCTTCAATTTTCTTTTCTTGAGCAATATTTATACCTGTCAGGGCCTTGTTCCTGTCACTGAGCTGTCTTATGTCCAGGTGGTATTTAGGGATCATTCTGATTTCCCCTAAAGGCAGCATTGAATATTTGAGCTTCAGATCCTCACACTGCTTCTGCAGTCCATCTATACTTTGATCTTTGACCTCCAATTGTTTTTGTAAGTGAGTCACATTGTTGATACTGGTAAGAAGCTTGTCTTCTAAATTCTTATTCACAGTTACTTTATAAATCACTGGAAGCTTCTTGCTCTCTTCGTGCCTCTCTCTCGTTCAAGAGTCTTCTTCAGTTCATCATATCTTCTCTTTTCTTTGAGAAGTTCCTTATCTTTTTTGGCCACTTCTGCATTTGTGGCTCTTGCAATTTGCAAATCTTTTTTAAGATTCTTGTTCACTTTCTGGAGTTTCTCAACTTTGAGTTGGTGGACATGAATTTGATTCACATGTCTTTCTTTTGTAAGGTCAGGTCCTGGTCCTTGATCTGTTTCTTTAAAATATGGTTCTCCTTTTTGTAGCCTGAAATCTCTTCCTGTAACTCTTTCTGTTTGGTCTCCAGGGACATAATTTGTTTTTTGAAATGTTGCGGCTCTTGTTTTGAAATGGCTGCAGCTAACTAGTTCTTAAGTTTGATGATTTCCCTCTTCAACGATCCGTAACATGTGCTATTCTTCCTGTTAAGCTCACATTTCAATGCTGTGTTTTCTTTTATCATTGCATTTTGTAATAGCAACTGACTTTTTAGGAATACAATTTTGTTGTGAAGGATGGTGTTTTCGTCTTGTAATTTAGGATTATTAGACCAACCAGCATTGTCAGTCATTTTGTCTGCTGCCTTTATCTTTATCTTCTCAGTGGAAAATAGTGTTAACCTCAAGTTCTCGTTTGTTCTTATCAATGTGCTGTCTTGTTGTGACAAACAAACGTGCCAAATGTGTATAACATCACAACATTTTATTACCTTTCGTCCCGCCGGATCCTACTGCACAGACTCTGGTTGCAAATGAAGTCAAAATTCCAAGATTAAAGTGCCCATAAGCTCGACTTTTTGGCTTCAAGAACGTTGTATGGAAACAGCTACAGTCCACACCCAGGGGTCAAACCCCACTCTCTGACCCTGATTTTTATCTCTATCCACTGTCACTATCTCTCCAATAAAGGCACAAAAAGCCCAAGAATAAATCCTTTAAATACTCGTTATTTTTAACAATGAAACATTTGTTGAAGAAAAAACCTGAGAAAACGGCATCGTCGTCATTTCCACTTATCTCTTCTCATAAAGGTGCTCTCATCTTGTAGTATCTAATAATCATACCATCTAAGATATCAAACCAAATAAAACACTAATTTTTTTTAAGATCTTACCCTTTTCACCTTGGGTAGGTCTGAATTAAGGAGACCACCTGGATGCTGAATCCCTCCCCTCTGTGTCTGAAGAATCTCAATCTGAAGTGTTTACAATATTTACAGGTTCGACCCAAGAGACTCGCTTCCATAAGTAATTTC
This sequence comes from Symphodus melops, assembly GCF_947650265.1. NCBI lineage: Eukaryota > Metazoa > Chordata > Actinopteri > Labriformes > Labridae > Symphodus > Symphodus melops. The sequence continues at coordinate 15,298,917 of NC_136700.1, forward strand.
AAAGCTTCCACAACTGTATACCTGTCCGTTTGCACACGTTTTAAGACCTAATTCAGGCCCTTAAAAAACGATGCACTACAAAAAAGCAGAAAAATTGTAAAATGACATGAGACATTTAACAGGTTACTAATCTTGCTATATGCTCTCCGATATTTTGTTTGTACATACAAGTAACCTGTATTTATGATTTCCTCGGAACTTCATAAAAAAAAAATGCATTATTTGTCCGCTTCTGCACAAATAATGACATTACGATGGTGTGACAGACCATTGCAGTGCTTCTTGGAGGGGGGGTGTAGAATGTTATCGGTCCAAGTGTTAAACACAGAAATGTTCATTGCACATATACAGAGCAACCTCAGCACCACTTTCCTCCTCAGCAAAGACAGACAAACTGTGAACTTAACAACATGCAAAGCTCTCAAAAAGTTAATATTTGAGCACAGCCCTCTCGTGTGAACATAGTGTTTCACGTATAATTTAAATCAAGGTTGGTCCAGTCTCCCTCTCTGCCATATTCTACCGCCCTCTGCTTTATTAATTCCTAATAAAATGTAATTTTTTCCATTGCGTCTTTCAAAACTCCCCCACTGCGCCGACAGACATTTTTTCTACCTTTGTCAGAATAAATTGAGGATAATCTTATTATTTGTAAATTTGGAACATCCGCAGGGGGACTGCTGCCAATTAATTTAGATCATCAACTCTCTTCTGCCTCCAAGTTTCCGTCCATGGAGTCTCATTACCTATCGCAGGCTATTTTTCTATTCTCAATGTGTTTGTATCCCTCACTGGATATCGTTGTGCTTCTGCCTGTCAACTCTTTGTAGTTTGCATGTTATCCATCCTTTTCTCTTCCTCACTGTCCCTCTCATCGTTTTTGACTGCTATCTCATTTGCAGGAGAAAAGGATGGCAAAGACAGTAAAAGGGGGGAGAAGATGAAAGGAACAAAAAGACCAAGGTGAAGCAGATAAGAATAGGACAATAATACAGTAATGAGGGTGTGGTAATTAAGCAGTTCATCTTCTCTCTCTCTCTCACACACACACGCACACACACACACACACACGCACTCTCTAATCAGGCTCTCTCTTTATAATTTTACTTAATGATTCTCTGCAATCAATGCAATCATCCTATGACAGTTAATGAGATTAACCTTGAGATGTACAGAGATGGAGATGACTGACAAGCCACACATTTTTTAACTCCTTGATCTCAGACACGCGTTTATTATACACACATGCAGACGTTACAACCAAGGTGAGCGACCTTCAAAATACCGGATCAATATTATGCTTATCAATGTGAATCCAGTATTCACAGGATACTCAAAAGATTCAATATACAATTTGACCACAGACCACAGCTTTGACCACAGCTCTAAGAGCTACAGTTTAAGCAGATGTAATACATTGCAATTTTTGTGATCAATATATACTTTCTGTTGGCTGTGTGGGCGTTGTAGGTCAGCAGTGTATAGTGCACGTGTGTTACGCTGTCCGTCCATGATCATTTAGTTGTTTAAACAAAATCCAACAGAGGAGATGGATGATTAAACTAACACATTTCCTGCAAGTTTACCAAGTTAACATATAACCCGTGCAAATAAAATATCTTCTGCAACACTGTGGTCCTTACAATGGGGTTCCTGCATGGATGTATGTATCATATTTTTGTCTGAAAGAGGACATATTGGATAACTTTTCCAGCTTTTCAAACAGTCCCATGTTCTAACTGAAATGTATGTGCTGTGCTTGGGTCAAAATATAATATGAATCAAGAATCAGAGGAGCCGCCCCTGAGTTTTCCCGGTAGACATCACAGAGCTTTTTTTTAACCAGAATCCAACTGTGATATCAAAAGGAGAGTAAATTTGAAAAAGAGAATTTTCTCTGTCTTGCAGGACCACAAACAAAGGACTGGGTGGAGTTATTTCACATTGCGGGTCGGTACAAACTCAAGTTACCCAAATTTATGTTCAAAAAAACTGTAAAAGTATACAGGGAACTGTATTCCTGTAGTCTAGCCGCCTACGGACCGTATCTTGTACCTACATTCTCTTTTCTCAGTGTCTGATCGAGCACAAAACGATCTCAAATATAAACCAAAGTAAAATGTAACAGAGCAGTGTCAACAGACTGTTGTCATAGAGATGGGACAGACGGGCAAGCACAACAACGTTTATTGCAAGTGCTTCCATTTACACAGCCAGTGCTTTTTTGAGGTGAAAAAATGCTAGGTGGACACGGGGCCTAAGCACCATACTTGGCCAGAGCACCACTTTGCTGATACACATGCTCTTTTTTATTAAAGGCACATCAAGTAAATTAAATGCAGTGAATACATCATAGCTCAAGGGGGTTTATATTGCATCCTGTGGTTGAAAAGATAAGTTATATGTAAAGAAGCCTGTTGTGGTCATGTGGAAATTAGACAGTGCATCACCAGGATGCAATACTGCAGTCATTTCCAAGTGTCCACAAAGGCAGAGATGGTCACTTGATTGTAATTTGATTTCTAACAGAGTGGTGGGATGGTAGGTAGACAATAAATAAGGTGGAAGGATATAGACTGAGGGTGAGAGTGGACTACTTGGGTCACACAAACTTGAGGCTTCTCAACTTGTAATCTCCATGGGCGTTTAAGAACAGTGTTATTGAAGAAGAGTTTCTTAAAGAAAAAAAAAGGCAACAGGGAGAAATAGTGTGTAAACGGAAGGAAATAAGACAACCGCTTGGAATCTAATCAAACCAAGGACACTTTGCTGATTGCCTCTTCAAAAAACAAGAGGGCGCAAATTGGTTTGGTTTGTTTCTGTCATGAAGGCGACAGACAATTGATACTAAAAATGGTTAAAATGTTGCCCGGCTGAAATGAAAGGAGCTTTAAGTGAAATAACTAAATTACTTGTACACAGACCAGGATGGGAGAACAGCAAATGGGTAATCTGTTCAGTCATTCCCTTTCTTGCCTTTTCCTGCAGTCCTTCCCCTCCCTTTCAACAATTATGGAGCTTTTCTAAATCCATTCCTCTCCCCTCCTCTCTTCTTTCAACTCCCTCGGTCCCCCTCCGTATTCATGCAAAGATTCTAAAGGGCCAAAAAACGTAAAGCCACCAAATAATAGGTTTGCTTCCAAAACACGTTAACCACAGGGATATGCTCTGCTCTATTTATTGCATTCGATACAGCATGTACTTCAAAATAAGATATACATTTCCTTTGTGGGTTTATTTTTCACTTTCATAAAGAGATGTCAGTGACTCTGAGTAGGATAAATGGAACAGGGAGGGTTCTTACAGCAAATATTTATTTACTGACCCTTAAGTAACCTCCGGTGTGTGTACTTTCCCAATTCAAAATCAAGAGAGCTTTGAGAAATACACTGCTCTGTACTAAGTACCAGCTAACTAACAGATACTCAACATGCTAGGTCATTTACTGTGAATACCAGGCTACATTATGAGTATGTATTGAAGCTGTGAGAGTCAACAGTAAGGCGATGAAGAGGAGATTGATGGGCTCTTGAGCAAACCATGCTCAGCCAAGTGCAACAGTCCAACAAACACCATTAGCTGCAAGAGCAACGCCAGCGACCACCAACAGCGGCACGAGGACATTGTCTGCCACCCAAAGTGCGGCGCCAGCTAATTAAAACATAAGTAAATCAGAGCTTAATGAGTTGTAATTGTAGATAATTGCAGAGTTGTTGATGTATCATGTCTAATTGGCTTGCATTGCTGAGATAATGAGAAAAGTTTGATTACTTTATGCTAAACGTGTTAGTGAGGTGGCAGGTGTTGTTTCTAGGAGGTGTCGCAAGCAATCCCACACCTCACATCTCAATCTCATCACTCCACCTCCACAGAGAGAGAAAGGAAAACATCTTCCCCCCGAGGTGACTCCCAAGTCTCTAATTATATACACAAGATTTGATGGGACTGTCTTTGTTCCACTTTTACATTATTTACATTATCATAAGAGTATTATCTTGCAAAACAAAAAAAACAACAACAAAAAAACAAAAACAGTTATCGGTGCCAGCTGTTTCTGAGTGGTTTGTATGTATGAAATATGTTGACATTTTTCAAGTAGGCTACACATATTATCTCTATATACATATATTTTCCTGTTCCCAAAGCTTAGTACAAATGTAAATACATCAGAAACAGAGTACACAAACAAAGTAAAGTAACAATGGAATTAATTAATTAGGGGACTGAAATTAAAGCAATTTAAAGTGACTCATAAAGAAAATTATGAACAGCACTCAGACCTTACCAGCATAAATTGGTCTCCTGGATGTGTTTTTTGTGTATGCGTGTGTCATTGGGTGGGATGTGGTGGGTTATGTGTCCTAAAAGGGAGCATTTAGTTATGGTGAGCCATGCAAGTAATAAAAGTCAGATTATGTCTTAAGGAACAATAAACCTGTCCAGGTTCAATGTCCTGTATCCGTCTGTGTATGAAACATAAGCATTCATAGCAGCCAAATGTGGACCAGCCATCTTTAAAACATCTAAAATAAAGTGATCCTGACACGCTCCCAAAGCCCTCACCTCCAGAGAGATTATAAAAAGCTGCTGCATCAAAGAGCTGGTTCTAGGACTCTGTTTACCCTCAGACAGAAACCCTATCAGACCAAACCAAATTATAAAACAACATGCACAGTGGCAGAATACCTGCAATGTGAATAATCCAAAAATGAAAAGCTTGATGAGTCAGTAAGCACAACTGTTACCATTGAGAGAGGTTGTCGCTAGACAAAATGGATGGATAGCTATACCGATGAATGGATGATGAATAGATTGTTGATGGATGGATGATTGGTTGTTTGAATACATAGATGGATGGATGGATGGATTGAATGATTCAACATACATGTCATTTAGAGAAACACAGGCAAAATAATTTTGTGACTTATCCCTCGTCTTTTCCAAACCTTGTTTGGGGGATTATTGCATACAGGGGGGGGGGGGGGGGGGGGGGGGGGGGGACAGCGGGTGTGTATTGTAACTAATGTCTTGTGTCCTGCCTGTCTGTATACTGCTACTGGATGCCTTGAATTTCCCTCGGGATCAATAAAGTATCTATCTATCTATCTATCTATCTATCTTTCTTCCTTCCTCTCGTCGATGTCTCTTTTAGCCTCTGGTGTCAAACCTGCATGTAAAATGACACCCACCCACCACCTTCACAGATACCCTATCTGGTCACCTGCTGAGCTATCTCATATAAATTCAAAAGTAGAACCAGTGGATCCTTCATTAGTATTAACAGGATAAGAGGTGATATTGTATCCCATGGCAAACATATTCTACTGCAGATAATTTGGTTATCAGGCTTCTCTGCAGCCTTTGGGAGGAATATTTGGGCCCTTGCGTCGAGTCTTGTATCAAAGGTCCGATGCACACCTTTGATAATAGCTACCTGAACTCTGATCCCACGATCGATACAGATGAGCCAAGATAAAATAAAATATTTTTACAACCTTCAGGAGACTTAGGTTTTAGAGATTGCAGAAGGTTCATGAATGTGTAATTCATGTGAAAAGTTTTAAAGCTTTTGGAAAGCTGGGTTGTGTTTTATCACTGTCTTGTTTGGTGCAATCCATTAGCAATCTCAGATTACCTCTTGAACTTTTTGTGCCTTGAATGAAATAGAAGATATCGTTTATTAATCCCACAGGAAATTACTTCCAGGCTCCGTTATTGAGACACGCTACACACACATAGTAGTACATGCACAAACAGGATCATATGGACATGCATTAATGGTGAGATGAGAGAGTGAGGGGCTGAAAATGATAGAGTGCCTAAGCAGTTGGAAGTTCATTGCCTTCCTGAAGGGCACCTTGGCAGTGTTGAGTAAGTTGAACGGCACCTCTCCAGCTACCAGACTTATTTCCAGACTTTGTCTGCACTGGTTCTTGAACCGCTGACCCTCTGGTTTCCAATCCAAGTCCCTCCAGTCCGAGCTACTGCCACCCTAAATGAAATAATAAGAAGCTGATCACCATGTACCCGCTTGACTTACAGTAGTTAGTCATGCTGCCACAGCCTTTTCTTCTTTGTGTCCCGTCCTCATGAAAAAAAAGTCTCAAAACAGAGTTATTTTGTGGTCAATGATGTATATGATTGAAGAAGAAACAATAAAGCCCAAAAATGGACAACGCAAACCCGGAAGACAATGAAGCAAGCTTGATGAGCCTAATGTATGGTGAACTTTCATTTTCAATTTGACCTCTCTGCCCACTCTCTCCCTCATTCTCCCCGTCTCTTGCCTCTCTGCCTTGTTGGGTAATTGGATTCTAGTGGGAGGCCAGGGGTCTGCTCTCTCAGAACTTTCTGGAAGGTCAGAGGTGGCAGGGCGGCTCTGTGTCACAGCTAATCTGTCCCTGGGCAGCCTCGGGTAAGTCAGAAGAAATGGCGCAGCCTCTTGCATGACAGAATGAGTGCCTATAAGATTTTGTGTGAACGTGTGTGGCATCTTAGGGTCAAATTCCTTGTGCAGGCCCAGTATTATTGAATGGCAAGAGGGAAGAGGTGAGGGAGGAGATACAGAAACTAATATTCTGGCTCAGTCATTTATAAGGAGGTGACCCTGAAGAAGTGACTACAGGAGGTACTGAGGAGAAAACATACACACCACCAAACAGTACTTTCAACTAGGATTTAGTCAAATAAGAAGCAATATGCAGATTAAGGTAAATTAAACCATTTAAAGGATGTGGCTGGTTTATTTTTTTCATTTTTAAAACAGTGGCATTATTAGACCACCTACTCAGGCCTTGCTCCTCCAACTTCCATAATTCTACCTCAAACTAGGCCTTAAGCTGCCACAAAGTTTTGATGAGAGTTGGACTCACTGTATTGTACAGGGGCATGGGAGGTAGGGTACAACACAAATGGGAGCTGGTATGACAGGATGACAAGTTGTGTAGACATGACTCCCAGGCCTGAGCTTTTAGCAATGCGGTTGCATCGGGATATTTTGGATGGAAACATGTGTTCTGACATCGGCTAATCTGTTGAAGGGACACACGGGAGATGTTAACTTCATCCTGTGTGAAAAGCATCTCGGCAGGGTGGCAGACATTCAGCACAAATGTGACTCAGAGCAGAAAGATTTATGAAGTTTTGGAGACATGGTGCAGGCGACTTTTGGTCCTGAAATAATAATGAATTCCCGAATGCATGTAGGACAATACATGTTGTTGCATTGCAGGGGATGTCTGCTGCTGATGTTGTTTCCGTGCAGTTTTCACATTGTTCTGGTTGCATTCACAGCATGTGAGCAGATAGGGTTTTGTTTAAAAAAATCTTTAGGGCCGTGCCTTGTGGTAATTTTGAAAGGATGCATTATCTACCCGATTCCAAACAAGGTTTGATCTTAACAGCATTGCCGCAAGATTTGTTTTTTTGTTGTTTTTTTTTTTTTGCATGCAGGCGTGTGTCTCATTAAAAACTGAGGAGAATATTTAGGAAGGCCCGAGAGATTTATCATACTAATGAACACTATCTCGAGGGTAGAGAGAGAATTTTGGGATAGTGAGAGTTGTGAAAGTGGAAAAGGAGAAGCAAGAGAAAGTCTCAGAATGGCAGACAGATGAAAGGATCAATAGAGGACGGCAATGAGCCACTGTGCACATGGACACTTCCCTGTAATCCGTTTATGTTGTCCTTTAGTGTCAAAACATCCTCGCTGCTTATCATTACAACTCCCATAATACTAGACACTATTTTTCCTGCATATTGCCTTGGTTGAACTTGGTGAAACACGTGCAGAAAGGACAAAAAAATAAATAAGAAATCAAAAACTGTACAGTGATGGCACATGATGTTCTCATTCTCAGCACACTTGAATGGATGAATCAACGAGCCAGCCACAAGACACAAACCAATCTTATTCACCGAACAAGAGACGTGGATGTTTATGTTTCTATCGTGTTTAAAATAAGGACGACAAGTTGTAGAAAGGAGCATTCACTGAGTCTGCTTTATTCTGACTGATTGCGTTGCACACAGCAACTTTAGCACACGTTGCAATAATCTGAAGAATTGTTCATGCCCGGGGTTAGAAAGCGTGGACACTCAGAATAACCCACGCACGGTACTCGCAAGCATACACACATTGTTTGTCTCACTGTGGGGCTCTGGTGCTCATCGCAAAATGAGTTAAACAGAAAGCGGCGCTGAGAAGGCAGAGAGATATGACTGCCTCCTGAAAAATAAAATAAGGGAGTGAAGCAGACAGAGGGCATCTTGGGACAGGAAGCTGAGATATGAGAACACTTATTGCTGGCCTTGCTTTAACTCCAGCTTCTGTTTTCTCCGCAGCCATGCTGAATTCTAGCTGTGAGTCATCACACACAAAGCAGAGGAGGGGAGTGTGAGTGTGTGTGTGTGTGTGTGTGTGTGTGTATGTATATATACGTGTGTGTGTGTGGGGGGGGGAGTTTCTATCACTCGAAGTGGCAGAATGGCCTGTTGACGACTCTGGGTTTAAATTCAGTCATCCAGAGTAATGTTCTTCAGCAACACACAGGCCCATGTTAAGAGGGAATTTTAGACTTTGTGTGTCGAGTAACAAACAAATCTCATATGGATCAATAAGGCACTGCACATTACAAAACGATGTGTGAGCTTTAATAACGAATGAAGCACTGAGAACCACTTGACTCTGCTCTGTGAAGGCTGAGTACAGTACTTGTGGAGAGACCATGTTGGTCCAATATCACTGTAGTTCTTCCTTTTCTTTGCAGTTTGCAGACAGAATATGGCTGGATTCTGCAGTCAAAATCCAGCACACACACATTATACAATGACTGGGGCATTATATATATATATACATATACATATATATATATATATATATACATATATATATATATATATATATATATATCAGGATTATGAGGTATTAACTTGAACTATAATAGAATCATACAATGTTACAATCCTACATAACATTTAGCAGATGTGTTTGTCAAAACTGACAGAAAGAATCTCAACAGGAGGAAACAATGAAAGACTGATGAGTGGACATACAGTATGATCTGTGGTGCACCACATAGGGAACCACACTACACAGATGTGCAAGTTTAGATGTTTTTATTTCATCTTTGTATTCATCATTATGGGGTCATTAGCAAGTCCTAATCAATATGCTGATTGATTGCTCCAAGAAATTCCTGGTAGACCATCTTTAGGGTTCAATACCGTCTAGCCAAAACTCCTAGAGTCATGACGTTATAGGGTGATAAAAATAGTCTAAAGATGTGGAATATTTTATTAGTCTTTGGTAAAAAAAATCATAAATCCATCTTTCGGTGTGTCCTTGAGTCAACAGCCCTTTTAGGAGTGGGCTAGTCCAACAGCGCCGTGATAAAAACGTCTTTCTACGTTTATAGTAATTTCACAACAGAGTTCTTAAGGTGTTGCACTCTGTAAATTCATAGTGCCTTGCAGCGTTGCAGAAGCAGGACATGTAGAGGAACACACACACATAGTGAGACAAGCACACACACACGCTGTTCTCCCTGCTGCTCTGCAGATCGTGTCTCACCCCTCTAACGCCTCTGTTACTACCTCCATATGAAAGAGTCTACCAAAGTAACTTTTATTAACCATTATTTTCTAAATGGTTATTTGCTAAAGTGGAATAATCATTTTTTAAACTTCTTGCTTTAAGTGACCAAATGGGTATCATGCAGCAGTAAAACGTTCGGCTTCACACGCAAGTCAGGTTAGTCGGGTCGGCAGAAGATCGACAGGATAAAAATAAATAAAGTGACAAAATGTGAATATGACAAAACAACTGACATTCTAAGATACAGTATGCTGTACACTGTATGAAAATCCCATTGTTTTACATGAGCTCATGTAATCCTTAGCATTAATTTGTGTGATTGGTTGGTTAATATTAATCAATATTTTCTTGAAATGTTTACCTCAGCCAAGTTTCCACCTTTACGTTCAAGCAGCTGCCTCCCCAGCAATCACCCTATCCATCTTTGACCTCAATATTCATTCATCCCTTCATCCTGCCAGCACTGACACTTTCATAATCATGTTTTTTTCTCCCTTCATCCCTCCTCACCTCATTCTTTATCTAGCGTTATTTGTCAAAATCAGCCGTCTTCTCATCCATCACATTAATTAGGTTCTGTGTCATTGTTCTCATCGTCATTCACGTGTCTATCTTTGATCTCTCTCTGTTTCAGACAAGGATGTTTAATTGTCTCCATCCATTATTAGTATTAAATGAATATACACAGAGTACATTAACTGCTCATTAAACATTCCCGTGTGGTCACGATCAACGGCATTGAAAGGAATTCGGAGTCGTGAATGGAGGATTGGATCACTACAGTTTGGCAACAGCCGATATTGTTATGTGTTCAATAAGGCACAACCAAGTCAAATTAGATACACACGCAACACACATGTATGTGGTTTCCCCTGTTGTCTATCTGCCACCAACAAAACTTTGCTTAAATCATTTTCCATCTTACATTTGCATCATGTGGCTTCTCATCTGCTTAACAGGTGTGTTCTTTCTTTTTTCTTGAAAAGTGCTGAAGAGCCAACTCTCCAAGTGAGAGCCGGCTCAGAGTTTTTTCCTTTCGCTGCTTAGCTCTGACCAAGGGTTAGCCCCAGCTCTGCACATAATAGAACTTTGTTTTGATTGGCCAACAAGGTGACATGCGAGTCAGCAGATGATTGATTAAAGAGTTCTGGTTCTGTCCTGTGGATTTGTTCGCAGTTTTTTCCATTTATTTTGCACTTTTTTATTTTTGTATTTCAAATGTTTGATTGAAATATGAAACACCAGTAAGAATGGTTTTGTAACAGAATAAATGCACCATTCATTTTTGCAAAGTAAAGCTAAAAAATTAGGCTACAAAAGATCCTAAATTAAGAGCCGTTAGAGAGTCAAAAAGGGCGCTCTGAAAAGAGCTGAACTTCCCATCACCAGAATGAAGTTTAGAATAATATCTCAGTTCATTTTGCATGTTCTGTAGGAATCCCTCCATTTCTCAAACTTGGAGCATCTGTCATGTAAGGTGTGGTGTTCATGCATCCCGATACAAAACGTGTTTGTATCCAAAGACTTTTTTTTTTAAATCAGCTTACTGTATGACACTTTGCTTAACAAAACATATTTGCAAATAATGATTTTAATTATTACATCATCAAGTTTGTTGAGATATTTTTCCATCCATGTGAACTTGATAAGCTTCAGCTCCTGCTACAGCCCTGCCGTTGAACAATTGAACATTGAACTTCACAGATTTCAAAATGCTGCAGTTTAACTCACAGTCAGGCACATACATGCATCTATATACCTGGAAGTGCACTACGCACGCACGCACGCACGCACGCACGCACGCACGCACGCACGCACGCACGCACGCACGCACGCACACAGAGAGAGACTCATCCTTTTGCCCCTGGAGCAGCAGGAGTGATAATCTGGGTGGATAATGTCTTTCTGATGCTTTCTCAGATTAATCCCTGTCCTCATCGTCACTCTAGGTCCCTCTTTGAAGCTTGAAGGGGAAATGTAAGTTTGCGTGTGTGTGTGTGTGTGTGTGTGTGTGTGTGTGTGTGTGTGTGTGTGTGTGTGTGTGTGTGTGTGTGTGTGTGTGTGTGTGTGTGTGTGTGTGTGTGTGTGTGTGTGTGTGTGTGTGTGTGTGTGTGTGTGTGTGTGTGTGTGTGTGTGTGTGTGTGTGTGTGCGCGTGCGCATGTACGTGTGTGTGTTTGCTCCGGAACTGTTTGTAGATAATCATTATCTATCAATCCACTTGATCCACAGAGACAATAAGGTTCATCGAGTTTTTATCTGGATCTGGCATTTCTATGACTGTGGCTAGCCACATTTTCAAAGTTTCCTTTTACAGTCTATTTTTTGATTACGTCGCGAATTACAATATCAGACAAACCCCTTTAAAATCAGCATCATTAGCACAGAGGGAAAATACAAAACAAGGGGGATGAAAGATTTTATGTTATACAAGGGAGCCTTTCCTTTAGGTTATTTCCCAAGTGCCTTCAAAAGGAATCTTACAGGTTGTATGATCGTCAAAAGGCTATATCTAATCCATCCAATGCGAAGAAAAATCACTCCTCCTTTCCTCTTTCCTCTCCTGGCTTGTGCAAATACATAATTTGGGTAAGTCTGAATGATAACAGAAGATTTTTATCTCAGCTCTCTTTGAAAATCCCAATCAAAGTTGTATGTTTTCCCACATACGAAGCAGGGGAGTCAAACTTTCATGGCAGTGCCCTGTCGGTGGTCCGCCTGCTTGGTTTGTTGCCACTTTGTGTTTTCGTTTTACAAGAAGTCCAAGACTCGCTTATCAAGTCTCCCAAATTCATATAGCAACCCTGCTCATGTCAACTCCTTTGACTCACACAGGTCTAAGCAGAGTATATCGCTACATATGTGGATGGTGCAAGACAAGGCACAGCTGCTCCTCAGCTTGTAATTCTGCATCAACATTGAGCTCAACCATGTAATGCCTGTCCAATCTGCCAAACTCGAATGAGTTGCAACCTGCTAGTCTTCATCCTTTACATCTCTCATGTTGCGGTCCAGACGGAATGACAAAGTTCAGGCTGTGTCACTTTGGAGAGCCACGACAAAAGATTTTTAATCCCAGCATGCCTTGCAGGTACTCCCAGAATGCTCTGCCACACCTAACACATAGGTGTGAAGTTTGGGGTAGATAAAACCAGCTGTCCACCCATTGTTCATTCTCTTTCAACATGTCGACCTTGGACATCCTGAGGTACACCTTGGCATCCTGTTTCACAGCACGCTTCTCTGTGTTTAAACATTTTGGCGCTCAGCTAACCCAAGGCCTTGTAGCAGACCATCGTTCTGAATTCCGAGCTGTCCATCACCATTTATCTGCAAGGAGATGGCTGAAGACCGCTCCAGCAAAGGACCTTCTTCAACCGCGGACAATTGGTTACCAGTGAGGCTTAGTTATAGGTCTGGGCAGTTAGCTTTAGAGAGTGGGTTTAATAACTGAGTTATTATTGTGAATCTGTGATATTACTTGCTTGGTATTTGACCACTGCTTCTTGGGTTTTACTTTGAGTGTGTGTTTTTCTGTGAACTCTAGCGTCAAAACCGAGTAATAGAACTCATTATCAGAAAGACCAGTGTGAACACTGTCTAATATAAATTTGGCCAGTTCCAGGCTGTGATCGAGCTTTCATGTTGGGCTGTTTTCTCTATTCTCTCTCTCCCTTTACGCGCACACACACCTTTCGGCAGACGCACACACAGAGATCTGTGGCCTTTCAGACGCTGCAGAGACATAGATCAGGTAGAGACAGAGTTTAACTCAGTCTCTAGACAATAGACCAGGTTGGGAGACCTGTGTTCAGTGTCCGGGGTTAACTTGATATTTCTTTGTTAAATAAATTCTGTTATAATTTAAAGAGCAGTTGTTTGTGGTTTCTGTGTATTTATATTGTGACATAGGCTGAGTGAAAGGGCTTTGTGTTCGGATCTCACTACTTCAATTAAATACAGATTGTTAATTATTAATGATATTGGTTTTTAATTAATTAATTTGAGACTGATATTGTAATTGTTGGTTTTTTCCTGATTTCAGGGTGGTGCCCCGAAGTTTAATAAACCCAGTTTATTAAAAAATTCTTCATTTATGTTAATAATTGAATAAAGCTAATTATTAAGGTTAATCTGATAAACACAGAGAGCCTGAAGAAAAACGTTTCAAGAGAAACTTTTTTTAGATTTTTTTTTTTTTTACACTGATAGCAAAAAATATAGATTTGAGAATAAAAAAAAAGATTTTTTTTCTCAGAAATAAAAATACTTTCTCAAAATGTTTTTATTCTCAAATATTATTTTTTGCTATTGGTATGAAAACTTTTTATCTCAAACATGTTTTTCTCTGAGATTTTATTTATTTTCTCACATGCAATAAAGACTCCATACACTTTGAGTGTGTGTCTATAAAAATGTAGAAAATGAGATGATGGGATACAAAGATGACATTAGAGGTGTCAGGGTTCAAGGCATCATGATGAGTCAGCAACATTTAGCCCTATATTGATGGCTGCGTTGTGAAGGCTTGCATCATTGTATGAAATGGTTTTCTTTTCGATAGCTGCAATTGCAAAAAATGGACCTCCAAATATGTTTTATTAAGTAAAGTTATTAAGTTAGGCTGTGTCATTTCAGAGGGGTGTTCATAATCCAATTGGGACCAGGATGATTTAAAGAAAAGAAATTAAATCATTTGTATGACAGGAATTCTGTTAAAATACAGGTCACACTCATTCACACACGCTGATTGATGAGGCTGCAGTGGAAAGTGTCCATTAGTATACTTTCATACACATTTATATAGTGCTCCAGTATATCCTCTGTAAAATAACAATGCTAAAGTATAAACAAACACAAACCAAGAAAGACAAAAAATATACTTGTAAAATATGTTAATTATAAAGGAAAGTAAAAACTTTAGTTATGTATTTATTTGTCTTTTCTTTTTCTTCTCATCCTATCCTTTATTTTGTATCTGATTCCCTCTCTCTGTCTTCAGGTGACTGAGATGGATGAAAAGTGACTGTTGTGTCTCCAGGTGTCGTATGAAAACAGGGTGATGACTCTCCTAAATGGACAACCTGCTGCAACTGCCACCGAGACGCTCATCTGCATTCTAATTCATAACTGGTTTGTGTGGCTGTGTTAACATTTGAATATAGCCTACAATTCTCAGCTTTTGTGCACATTTAAATGCCATCCCCTGTTTCCTTGTCTGAGTGTATTTCCACATATGTTGTATCTTTGACATATGTTTTGGCAAGTGCTCACAGGTGAGAAGTATAGGGAGCATGTTTGTGCATTGTCATGCACATGCACACGTCACAAGGTGTCATCTTGCAAATTGGTTTCGCTCCTCCAGGCTGACAGAGTTGACAAGCCCTTCATGAGAGGAATAAACAAGGCTGCCCACCTTTCCCACAACCTCACCTCTCCCAGCGCGTCACTCTCCCTCCACCCTATCAACTTAAAGCTTTAATTTTCCCTTTTAACTGAATCACTTTACTGTTTTTTTTGTTTGTTTTTTTTTTCAGAATTATCTATGGGACTTACTTCAAATCGTGTAGATTACACTATCACCTTGTTTTTAGTCTTATCTCTAAAAACCTACAGTCTGTATGGCTCCATGTCGACCTCTACATTTTTGGGAGATCGAGTTCTTGTTGTTTCTAGGTGATTATAGGAGTGCAGGGCTGTAAATCAGGGATAACTAGATGTGGGGAGTGTGCATAATAATAGTGTTAAATCAAGAAAGTGTGCAATAAATCTTTTTAAAATGACTTTTATGGGAGCATCCTGAATAAGAACATTGCATATTGCAATATGCACACAACGTTCTTGTCTGTACATTATTATCTGGCAATCAACAGCATTTCGCTAACTGCAACCATTTTTTTTTTCTTTTTAACCTAATCAGCCTATACCAACATATAAAAGAAAACAGCAACCTGTTCTACCATTGGATAGAGCAGGGCTGACGATGTTTCCTCTGTTTATCACTTACATACATTATGAACAGCTCCTCCTCTGTACTTTTTATGAATTAGGTGGTTTTATATTCTTCCTCTTATATTGCTTTTTATAAAAATAGAAATAGCAAGGGAATTTGAAAAGCTTTACATTAAATTGCACAAACATACATGCAACCAATTCTACAACTTGCATTCAAGTAAGGCGCACAATGTATATTAGAACTGTGTTTATTGCACAGTAAAAAATAGCTTGTAGATGATTAAAGGTCATATATTGTGCCCTTTTTGGGGGTTCATATATTTAATTCATGCGTCTACTAAAGTATGTTCACAATTGCTAATGTTTGAAAACAGTGTCTGTCTACACGTACTGCCGCTCCTTGCAGGCTCTCTCGTCGGCCTGCATTTCTAACCCTCAGAATCACTCAGAGGCTTCTGCATCACGATGAGAGCTGTCCTTCACAATGTTTTGCTCTGTATATATTTTATCCTTCTCTGTTTAGCTCCTTGACAGCAAGAGCATACTGCTGTCACACAGCTTGTTACTTCTTTATTCTACTCATGACGTCATTGTTTCATACCAAAACCCCAGTCGAATGTCTTTTGTCTGAACACCATTCTGATTTGCAGTCCCTTGCAGTGTAGAAAGATTTACCAATGTGCCACACTTTTCCTAGAAATTATTATTATTTTTTTTTTAATGAATCATGACCTTACTCACATTGAATTGAGAGTATCATTTTCATGTCTCACCCTGAAAGAGGTCATTTTACTGTTGGGCAAAAGTAAGACAAATTCTTTAATGTGTTCATGTCGCCAACCCTTAAATCGGCATCCTGGACTAAATCCTTGTTCCAGAAAAAAACATGAGACCGATTAGATAGTTCTGAATATACGTTTATAGATTTGCATAAAGTTGTGCGTTTATTGGAAGTGTGTACAGCTGTGCATGTGTACACGTTCCCATTCCCTCCTTCCCTCAGTAATGAACAGCCAGTTAATGAAGGAGCCCTTGCTCCTTCCCTTCCACCAGCCAGGAAATAATTACCTTGTGTCTGAAGCCATTCTCCATCTGTACCACACTCTACAGCTTCATTTAGCTGCCATCTTTCTAAAAATCCAATTCTTTCTCACTTGCTTTCTCTCCTGCGGCTCTTCTACTAAACCTTTACACCCCCAACATATTTGGAAGGAAGATAAAAACCATCTCACTGACCACTCCTGCGTCACTCTCTCTTTTTACATATGATGAATTAATTTACTTTATTAAGTGGCAGATGATTGTAAAAGGGATCTGACTTTTGATGGTTTAATAAAGGCTTTTAATAGAGTTTTCCATCTGCAGACCTCCAAGCGTGTGTGTATGTGTCGGAGTGTGTATGGGTGTTTCTTCCATAATGAATATTTGGACATATTCATTATGGAAGAGAGATATCTCCTACACCCCAGAGGCTCAACATGATTTTCTATTCACTCCCCTCCGAGTTTTTTTTTTTTTTTTTCTATCAGTTTCTCCTTTTATTAAATAAACTGTTACTGCTCGGCCATTTGACCTCTCTACACCTCCTGGGCCTATTTCTGTTGGATTAGTTATCGCAGCCTCTTTTTTTCCAAAATATCTTACTTTACATTGTCCTCTATGTTGCAATCTCCCCTTGGCTTGTTGACTTTCATTTACAGAATGAAATGTATGTTTTACATGATAAAGGCTGGTAAAAAGATAATAATAATTCACTCACCTTGATTGTCATTGCGCAGATTAAAGTGCTGAGACAACAAACTGCAGCTAAAAAACTAACCAGAAGTTCAAAAGGAAGTGAGAATAAAAGTTGAGGAATGTAAAATATATGGTGCTCGCAGATTAGAAGCATTGAAGCCAGAAACCTTGGTCCTGTTCAGGTATACACCATATATTAAAAAAAAAAAAAAAAAAAAAAAAAAAGTCTAAAACAAAACTGTATTTAGAGTTACAAAATCATCCACGCGTATTGTTCCGCTTAAGTACAGCAGCCAGTGGCCACACTTAGTGTACACATTACCCAGCTTTCACAAAAAACTCCAGATTTTTCCAGGAGGAGTTGTATGTGTGAACAGCAGAATTTGTTTTACTCTGACTTTTACTGCTGTATTACATTTTCTCTTCATCAGTATGTTCTTCTCAGCTCTTTTGTTGACAATGTGATTCCCCAAGACCCAGCCCCAGATAAGCGGTGGAAAATGGATGGATGGATGGAGATCCAAAAATGATGACCAATAAATAATAAAATACAATGTTGTGCTGGTCAATGTAAGTAAGGGTAATTCAAACAAGCGTTTTTCTTTTTTTGTTTTTTTTCCACCTGAAGATAAGTTCATAATCATTCCACTCACATGGTGTATCTGCATGCTCCTCCTTGAGGTACGCCTTCCTAACACTATCAGAAAGGATGGAGACAAATGAAAACAGATAGGTAAAAAAAGAGAGAAAGAAAGTAATAAGCAACAGAAGGTGGCACTGGTGCTATATGCTAAGAGAAAGGTGATGTGGGAGAAGCAGTCCGAAAAATGGTCCGTCTGCGCTCTAGCCCCTAAAAAAAATCCAGTTAATGATCAAATATCAAAGCTGTAGAATTTTTCAAAGCTTTTAACAGCAGCTTATTTCAAGTTTCACACTTTGATATATATTCTTTTTTTTTTTTTTTTTTTTTTTTGGTGGTGGGGGGGTTGTCTCTTAAAGCACGTGATCTTATGATTCTGTTCAACTAACAGTTTGTAGCTGGGGAAATAATGGACATTCATTTATAAATACACACATACAAAATCTTTAAATGGGTGAGTTTAAACAAACAGCTCGGATCCACTAATTACACAGACAGCACAATGACAAGCAATAGGAATGGGCATTTTCAAGGTGAGGTATAATTACAATAAACTGAAAGAAACATCCCGCTGAGCTGCAGGATCTAAGATTCAGTAATTGCAGAAAGGCTGAACAGGATTCTTTGTTTTTTTAAGAATGTAGTAAACACCATGAAAGGCTCTGCCTGATTCACTGCATTCACTTATGTATTCTGAAGTGGGCTGTCTGTTGTGTGCATTCTGAAGTGTTTCATTGGTTCCCGTCTCCCATTCATAACGCTATGTTTTGAAAGTTTCATTGATGTTCGTGCAGTAACACTTGTGTTTGAATCTGTCAATGCTGGTACCATTTGGAGGCAGCATCGCTGTCATTATTTAAGGTTGAAAAAAAAAAAGTTACCAGACATTAAGGGCCCTAATTGGATGTGATAAAAAGGGCCGTCTAAAGCATGTGGCGCACCATTATTTTGAGCATGTCTGACTCGATTTTGCTTGTTATGTGGACAATTACGGTACGTCACATGACGGAAGCTATAGTACTTAAAGTGGGCGGCCCAGGTTCCAGTCCAAGCTGTAACTCCTTACTTCCTACATGTCATTCTTCCCTCTCTCTCCCTGATGGAAACTCAAATGTCCTAACAAATAAAGGCAAAATGAAGGCCCAAAAGCAGATGGGGGGGGGTAAAAAAAAAAAAAAAAAAAAAAGTTTAACATGTTGTAAATTATACATTTTTAAAGCATAAATTAAGATGTTTTCAAACTGGTTCCAAAAACAAAATAGGTCTGATTAGTTGTAATTATGGGCGCACACTGTAAGGTGAGTGAACTACTAAGGCCTTTGGCTGGCACGATTGAAAGGTGGGCACGGTGTAACGGTTTGTCATAAGGCTTACAACCCATCTCAGCAAGCTAGATTATGGATTGATATGCCAAAATGGACAGAGTAGAGTCTTTATAGGACAGGAAAGAAGAATGAAAACAGTTGCCAGTATACGTTTAAACTTTTGACAGTCCCATCTGGAGCACTAACAAACATGTCATTTGTTTTTTTTGTACAATTTGGTCTCTTAGAATTTATAAGTCTGTGGCAGAAAATGAATTGCATCATTAGCCTCCAATCATCATTAAAATTTGAAAAATACAATGTTTCAGGGAAAACGAAGGTTTCAACCCATTTGTTCATTTCCATCTGTAAGCGAGTCTTTCCTGCAGAAGCAAAATTATGCATATTCTGCAATTGAGCTTCACCTCCCTGTACCCCTCATTTAATCCGTCCATTTCTTTCCTTCTTTCGTTAACTTGCTTCATTATTTATTTCTGACCTTGGCACTGCAATGCAGAGGCAGCAAAAAACTCCTCAACCTTTCTTGCACCTCAACATCTTTCCTTACTGTCCTTCTTTTGCTATCAAATCTTAAAACTTCTACTCTTCCTCCAAAGACCAGCATTCAGCACCCTTTTTCCTCTCCTTCAGTCCATCCCATTGACGCTCTGGTTTAGTAGCCCCACAAATGCGTTTGGTGATTGGGGGTTGTATATGGTATGGTATGCGTTTTCTTTCTCTTGGTTAGAACAATATTAGGTTTACAATACAATAAGAGACCTTCCAGTTTACACTGTACTGCTCTTTTATACTTCCTCACATGATCTAATGTGAGGAGTTATGGGGGAACACATACAAAACAAATACACATCAAATCATCATCCTGCAAAAAAGAGCTATAGGAACCTTTCATGAAACCACTTGTGACAGAGAAACAACAAATCCAATATTTATCAAACTAAAAATACTACAATAAATAAAATTTAAAACATCAAATAACACTTGAAGCTTGAAAATGAATTGCTATAAATTGAAAATCAATAAGAAAAAAACAAATCATAGCATACATTTTGATACTCTTTGACTTGTTAATTGTTACATGATTCATATTGTACAGTGGAAGAATACATTATTGTGCTATCAATAATGTACGGTATGGAGTTATACTGCACCTCGACTAGTTGTTTTATCGTGCTTCATGATTGTTTTCTTTTACATTGCATTCTGAACTCCTCTCCTGTTAATTTCAGAATTGCAATTTTTGAGCAATCAATGTATTCCAAGTGATGTGATGGAATCGATAAAAGTCTGAAGGTCGCTGCCTGAAGGCATTCTCTCAAACTCAGGGTCATAGCATAAGTCAGTTCAGTCTCAAATCACTCTGTTGCAGTTCATGCTAACAACTCAACACTTAAGTATTAGCTCCTCAGGACAGATGATAATAAACTTAATTTATGGAGGGCTTTAAACTCATAAAATAGATAAGATAAATGCGTCATAGAAATGCCCTAAACAAGTAGTAGAAACTAGAAATCACCTTTATATAATCCTTTTTTTTTTTAAACGAAAGTCAGGCCCTTAATGCATTCTCTTTAATTGCAATATTTTCCCCATTAATGATTGATCAAATACAAAACATTTCTTCCTCAAAAAAGAGACCTGTTACCATGACAACATGAGATAGACAATAAAACAATGAACAATAAAACAGGACAATGATGAAGGTAATACTACATATTGAAAGTAAAGTGTCTCGAAAATGATACGTCAATGTAGAACGTGTTTTTTTCTTTCTTTAAAGATTTTTATCTGAATGCCATAAACAAGCGATATTTACAGTGTATTTACTTTATATGAACTGTTTAGTAAAATCAATATGTTTAAACGTGTTTACCTCTGTATTTTATTACACAACTTCGGACTCAGTTACTACAATAAACAAATGTCATTCTTTCTATGGTTTAGATAGAGCACTTCATTTACTTACTTTTTTATCTTTTGTAAAGTTTATAATTGCCAATTGAATTACACAACACATTGAGGCAAATTCAACTGCAGTCTTACTGAGCAATAGTCACTTTAAGCCAATTACTTTTTAAAAGTTGGGTTACTATCTATCAAATCCGAATTATTAAACTAGATTTACATTTCCACGTTAAAGGAGTGACATTAACAGTAGTTTTTTCCTCATCACAAAGGGATTTCTTATAAATTTAATTAAATTATTATTGTCATAATCTGAATGAATGGAAGGCATTGTTAAGCTCACGCAAATATACTTTTGCAGTTATTGTTTGCATGGCAGATTTTAAATACTGTGCGAGTATACCATTCATAGTTATTTTAATGTCAGTATAAGTAAGGCTGATATTAATAGGTGTTGCAGTAGAGTCAGAGGGCCCACAGCAGCAGGCCATCCACACCAAAGATCCAGAAGATCTCATTATGAGACAAGGACACTCGAGAGCGTCTATGGTACATGAAGATTTACAGATAGTGACACAGTAATATGATGTAAACGCTTAGAAAGAGAGGAGGTCGTCGGGGGTGGGTAGGAGCTCAATGTGAGAAGACCCCCTGGCAGTCTAGGCCTATGGCAGCATAACTAGGAGATCGTCCATACCTGAGACTGTCGGTACCATGATCAGGCCAGCATTCTGGGGGTCTAATATGGCACTGTTAGTCTCTCATGGATTGATCCTGATACTCTCAGAAAGATAGAAAAAAATCATTGTCTTGCGTTTTGCTCCTGAATACAATTGACGGCGATTGGTTTAACATTGTTTCAGGCTCCTTTTCATATCAACAGCATGTTCTCCTACTTGTTTTCTTCACAGTTCAGAGGACAGTCAGAAAACAGGTCGGTCAACAGGTTCTGTTAAAGGAATGCCGGGAGACAATTTCTCAACAGGTTGGGATGACATCATATTCCCTTGCTTTACTGCAGGCATTGCAGTGACCTAAAAACCCATCTGGCTGTGTGTATGTGTGTGTAAAAGGCATTCAACCGGAGACAATTTAAGCGGGAACATTTCCTGTCTAAGTGCTTGTGTGCTGTTTGTACGAGCTTGTGTGCATCTGCTGGTGTTCATGTGTTTTGTCTGTTAGGACTCTATTTCCACGTGCTTATTTATTTACACAAAAACCTTTATCGCCACTATGGGAATGTGCCTTCCACTGAGAGCATAAAAGAACACGTGACAAAGGATGTCAACAACAAAACAGGACAGCACATAAACAAAAACTAAATCATAAAATACATCATTAAAGCATTGCATGACTACATATAAAAGGATTTTAAGTAGCAAGTTCAATAGTGCAGAATAATCAGACCCTGTTGAGCAACTGAATGTCGTGTGGTGCAAAAGATGTGATGTCCCTTTTTCCTCCTCATCCTTGGCCCTCATACTGTACCTGCGCCCTGTGACTGAGGGTACATACTCAGACCAAACGGGGTGCACTGCAGCGGGTCTGCGGTCTGTGTACTGATCTATCAAGTGAGATATACTTCACATTTTTTTCACACTTATTGCACTAACTAGTTTAACAACCATTTCCAGTTTTATATTATTTTGAACAGACAATGCGAAGAGAGAGAGAGAGAGAGAGAGAGAGAGAGAGAGAGAGAGAGAGAGAGAGAGAGAGAGAGAGAGATTAATATCTTATAAAATCAAAAAATAATTTCTTTAGTTTTGTGTTTAAAATGAATGAAAACCCATATTATAAAAGTCATCTATCTCAGCTCTGTTACTGGTCTCATCTGGGGCGTTTCTAGGTTTCTGAGGCTTAGCCCAGATGTGGCAAATTCTCACGAGGCAAATGTTTTTGTATGCTTTATTGCACATGTTTTACCTTAATAAACAACATATGCAGCTTATTATTGTTTTAAATAACTACCTGACTGCTGTGCTGATTATCCCCAGACATCTAAAGTTCCATTCACATTATTTCAGGGTAAAGTGAATACATGTGAGACAAGAGAGTGTTTTTCTTCGCTCATTTATCTTGTATAAATCTCTGTACTATTAACTGTCACTCTACATGTATGGGCTTTCTTTGTTCATTTCTTGTTTGTACTTAACATTTTACTTTCACTCCGCACTTCATCTCCCATTGCCATCTAACCGTTTCTTCCTCCTTTATTTGGACTTTGAGTATAAGTGGGTACCTCCTTGATCTGACTTGGGTGAAGCGGTCAATGACCTGTCCTGGTCCATGGTTCTCCTCAGCCAGGTGTGGACACGGAGCTCAAGGTGGACAGAAGATGTCTGGGTCAAGTAGCTTGGAAACAATGCCCATGTACAAAAACAACACCGTCTCTCTTACTTGTAGTAAGTAACAGCTTTGCCACAAGGATCTCCACTTTTTTCACTGACATTTTGTAATGCGTTGCAGTGAGGTCAAAGGAATCCTCAGATAGGAAATCATCGGCTGCTGACTTGGAACCCTTGAATGTCTTGCATCAGCGCTGTTTCAGCTGGTCTTCTGTGCCCAAGGTGGACTTTACAGTAAAGTCCTCCATTAGCCTCTGCTTGTGCTTGTGACCGCTGTGACACTCAGATATATTGTTGGCATCACAGATGGCTTTTGCTTCATTGTTAAGCTTGTCTGCCATTCGCGTTGATGTTAGTGTTTCAAGGACTGTGTCTATGCATGCTGCTTGGGCCATGTCCACAGAATCCTTCTGAAGGTACACACGCATGTAGTTGATAGCATACTCTTGAACATGATCAGGAAAACCTGGACAACTTTGACAGTGGTCCGACTGCCAGAGGTGCTGCACTTGCTTACAGGAACTTTTAAACAGCTTGCAGATTGTCAAGTATCTCTGATTGACTTTACCTGACATTCCCATCAGCTTTTATACAGCTGGACACATTCACTTATCTTCAAGCCCGGGAGCATCTGGATATCAGAGATTTTCTGATGGATACATTTGATGGATACAATATATAGAGAGTAGACAATCTCCAATGTTTCAAACAGGTCACTGGCTTCTGAAACAGCCCTACATGTGTAGCAAGTTCAGCTCATGAGCATAGCAGTGTCAGCCATAACTGCATACAAGTCTTTTATACGGTTGCAGTCACTTCATCACTTAGAATTTCTTTGCCAATCAAACTTGAACCTTTGATAAAAGTTTGTTGCATTGGCTTGTAGTGCAGGATAAAAAACAGCAAGTATTTACCTTTACAAGGTAAGTATTATTTACAAAATAACGAGAAGCTATAAATAGAGTTTGCGCTTGACTGAAAAGAAAAGCTATGTGTGAAAATACTACACAAATAAATATATTGCAAGTTTTTTGAAGCATGTCACTATTTTACAGTCCAGTGTGGTAATCCGGTTGTGAGGGGATTATTTTTTTTTTTGTGCGTTTAAAAGTCTCATGGCCTAAAGGAAGAAGCTGTTAAAGAACCTAGAGGTTCTTCTTCGGAGGCTGCTTCGCTGCTTTCAAAAGTCCACCAGCGAAAACAGTCCCTGGTGGGGGTGGGAGGTGGCTCTGCTGATTTTCAAAGCCCTGGTCAGACAGTGGCTTTTTGCTATCTTCTGGATGGGAGGAAGTGGAGTCCTATGGATTTTTTCTGACGTCCTCACCACTCTCTGTAGGGACTTCAAGTTGAAGGCACTGCAGGCTCTGGACTAGACAGATGCAGTTGGTCAGTAGGCTCTCTATAGTGAGAATAGGAGGAGGGAGGTGTGCTCTTTTCATCTCATCAGCACAACATTTGATCTTACTGTTATGCGAGGCAGGAGATAGGTAGATAGCCTTTTGTTTCCCAAAAAGGCTAGTGACAGCCACAATGCGCTGCAGATATTCTCTCCTTTCACTGATCCAAACAGAATTCCTCCTACTCATTTGGTCGACAACATCGCCTTCTGTTAATGCAGTTCTGTAAATCTTCCAGGCCAGGACAGTAAAACTTGTGGACAGCACTTGCCTCATGCTCTCTGTAGCTATCCAGTTCTTAAAGCCCTCGGTGCTGAGGAGGGAACCTTTGCTGGTTGTAGGGGTGTGTTTCCCCAAAAAGCTTGCATAATAAACAGTATGAAGAATTTCGGCTCAAGGAATACTCCAGGCAGTCAAAGAGTTGAACAATTTCTGGCCTGTTTCTTGTATCCCTCAATCACTGTTTCCTATCAGGTTTCCTGTCCTCTCTGAGCCTGAGCCATCTGTATTGCCAAAAAGGGGAAAAGAGAAAACTAATCTCAACTAATCTTGAAGCTGTTTCGAAATGATGCAGAATAACATTGACTCCATTGACTTTACCAATGCCAAACACGAAGAAAAAGTCTGGCAGACACCCTTTGTACTATTTTGCAAATGAGCTCAGATGCAATGGCAGGGTAAATGATTGACTGTTTGAGTGTGGGTTGTGTCTGGAAGTTGCCCGTTTCCACCCTGCGGTTAAAAACACCTGCTTCTCACAGCTCCTGTGAGTGCCTCTCTTTACACCTCCCACCAGACTACCGGCTTAAATACTTCTGTGGTATGTAATAGATCTGCCAATTGATGTCACAGCTTATGTTTGTTGCTTTGTTGCTCAGCACATGTTTCTCTCTCCTCACAGGTTATTCACATACTATATAAGCTTTAATGCCAATGCTAACTGCACAGGTTTAACCTTTACTCTTAGTCACATAGGGGCTGCTAAATCTGGTTTGGGGGATTATTGTATTGTATACAGAGGGGAGGGGGGACAGCGGGTGTGTATGTAACCAATGTCTTGTGTCCTGCTTGTCTGTATACTGCTACTGGATGCCCTGAATTTCCCTCGGGATCAATAAAGTATCTATCTATCTATCTATCTATCTATCTATCTTGTGTTTGTTCTCCTAGTTCTTGGTAGTAGTGGTTTGTCATCTTATCATACGGATTTGAATAGGTACGTTTTGGTTTCTCGATTTTACCACATTTTATTTGTTTGTTTTGAGGGGAGTGTTATGTCTTTCATGTTGAGCCAGTGTTCCCCCAGCTGAGCCTTAAAATAAAGTTTGAGGACATGAAGTGTTCGTTCAGATGGAGTGGACTTAACTCTTTATCTTGATATTTTGTTTTTGGCTTGAATTTAGTGCATCCTTGTGTTGAGTTACGATTTAGATAGCGGTATTTATTTATTTTTTTATCCTACAGTCTCAATAACATCATGATCTTTTTCCCCCACAATTGAACCAAAAGTAAACTCTGAACTTTTTTTAATTTCAATGCAAGCCACGATCTTTGCCTTAACATCGTGCCTTAAATCGGAAAGTGTGACTGTTTCCCAAAGTTGCCTTTTATCAGGCTTTGTGAAAGAAAAGGGAGGAAAGGATTCAAAAAAAGATCCTTCTGTCCCATGCCTGGATATTTGACGTTCTGTTATTGAGAATAGGTTGGATTATCTGACAAATATCTTTAATCGTCTAATGAATGACATGTCAATTTGGAGGATATTATCAGCTGTTGGTATTAAAACACAAATGCTGCGATTTACATCAGTAAGATTCTGAAACACGATTCATCACCGTCACTGGAGGTGTTCAATACATGAGTGTCAAGTTGAATCAAAAATATGATTATCGATATGTAAAGCTCTGAAGTTGACGTGTAACATGTTTACTACCATTTATTTATTCTATTAACTCTCCTGCCAACATGGAACTGCTTTCGGTGATGCCTATACTTACTGTAGATTTTGGTGGTTGTGAAGCTTTAATTTATTTAATTGTGGAATGCTATGATTTCAAAAGTTTGGAATAGGTAAAAATAATTGTCTTTAAAAAAAAAAAATTGAAAAACTTTTCTGATGTACGGAGTGGCCGAGGCAACTACAACAGTTTTTGATGGATATCAATCGCAGCTGTCATACTTTTTCCCTGGAGAGACTTTCAAACAAGAAAACTGTTATCCATGATGGATTGCGTTACTTTCAAAAAACAAACTGCATCCTGCATCCCCCATGTAATGCAGCTTCAAAGTCACACTTTTTGCCATCATGCCACTCACACAAAGAATATCAGGACAGAGGAAATGTCGGCTTACCGTTTACTGTTTCTTGAAGAATTATAGATGAACGTGTTATAAAATCAGAACCAACACCTCTACATTTTTAACATCTCTTTTGTATGTTTTCTTTGTGAACAGAAAAGCTCCAGTAAAATAACAGAGTCACCTTTTATTTATCTGTGGCAAGCAAAATTGGTAGAATCTGAATTATTAAAGAATAGGAAACAGTTTTAGCAGCGTTTGTGTTACAAGAATTGTAGCACGAGTCCAACGGAGGACAGAGGACCCATATGCCAAAATAAAGCAGGTGCTTCTTGGCCTGTTTTAAGTGAAAAAGACAGAAGTCTGAGGAAAACACTTTCAACCAATCAAATCCTTTGAGGTTATAAAATGTCAAACAACCTTTTACTGAAATATTAAATTATACTGAATCTATAAAAAAGATGCATGACAGCAATGAAAAAGTAATTTGCTGTAAAATAATGACAAAGTGGTCCACTAAACTACTGGAAGCCCCCGAGGCTAACCAAGGAGACATCAATATTTAATGTTTCTAATAATGTAGTAAATTATATCTGGTGTAATCGAAAAACACAAATGCATATTGACAGGACGTTATGATGCACTCTGCATTATGCTCTGATATTTTGGCACACACACACTGTACCTATAGTTTGAACTCATGAATCCCTCATGTCTGTTTTTGTGCGTTAACTTAGTTTTGTGTGGAGATGCACAGAGCTCTTTCATCAGAGAAGAGCTTATGAATATATGGGCTACAACTCCACCAGACTTATTTTCCACTTTTTTGATGGAATCTGTGGAATTATTGGATATTTTGGTCAAAGGTGGGGAGTTCCTTTCTGGGATCTCGGGGTTGGGCCCCGTTGTGGTGGAGAGGTCTGGTTTACAGGGGGAGGCAAAGGTTTTCTCACCTGTGGCAGTGCACCACTGCATTCCCCAGTCATACGTTCCCAAGGACCTCATGTCGGCGAAGTATGTTTTTATCAGACATGATGCGCACCGCTCTCCCCTGCAGTCGCCGTATGACGGGCCCTTTCGGGTGTTAGAAGCAGGGAGTAAGTTTTTCCTGGTTGAGATGGGGACGAGTCGGGACCAGGTTTCGGTGGACCGTTTGAAGCCTGCTCATGTGCTTCAGGATGAGCAGGTGGAGCTGGCTCGTCCTGCATGCCGGGGCGACACTATTCTGAGGTATCACACACAAACTGACACTTAATTCTGGAGGGTCAGTTTCTGGGGTGGGGGCTTAAATAAAGAGAGGGTTCCGGTGTCGCGGGGTTATGATTCTGTATGTGAAGTGAGTTGCAAAATAAAGCAGTGGAGACTCAGAGATATTTTCGTCTTTTTCTCTTCGACCGCCGCACCCTCACCTTTGTCGGCGCTGTCGGATGACAACATAGAAGAGGATGGAGGGCAGGAGTGCTTGTGCGTCTCCGCCAGCACAGATCGCTCTACCAGGCATCTGTTACAACCCGGCTCTCGGCCGCAACAAGAAACATGAACCCGGACACGATTTCTGCTTAGAACGCAATCACGTTTATTCACATCCAGCCAAACTCGTGTCATCCAGCCATACAGCCACACATCTGCGCCACCACGTTCCCACGGTCCCTTTGTGCGGTCTTCGGAGAGAGAGAGAGCGCCATCTTTCCTCAATCGCTTTTATGGAGGAAGACTACTCTGGTCCCAGGTGCAGCACATCCACTGATTACGAGCCCGCCTCCTGGAACCTGCAACAGAACACAACCAGCAGCACAGGAACACCAACTGGTGTGGAGGGGTCGTCACACATCTTTCTTTCCAATGTGCGTTCACTGTGCAACAAACTGGATGAACTTCAGCTACTAATGGGAGGAACATCGAATTGTGTACATCCTGTGTTTTGTGTTTCACAGAGACCAGACTCTGCGCTGCAGCTGGAGGAGTTCCAATTCTTCAGAGCAGATTGAGACACAATTTTCTAGGGGAAAAAAACGGTGGAGGAATTTGTTTCTATGTCAGTAGTGGATGGTGCTCGGATGCCACAGTGATCCAAAGGTACTGTTCTCCTAAACTGGAATCTTTTTTCATTTTTTATAAACCTTTTTATTCTCCCCCGCGAGGAGTGCTTTGTTCATTCTGGTCGGGATTCAAATCCTTCTGCAAATCAACGGGCAGAAAGCACAGCGGGCTCTCGCTGACCAGATGCTGTGTGTAGAGTAGACAAAACTGGACTCCTTAGTTATTGTCGTCTGTGTTTTAACAAAGGTAATCTCAGTCATGAGCTTTAAAAGTATAGACGGTTTATTAAATGTCCGACCAGAGAAGGAAATGTTTTGATCACTGTTACACCACAGTCAATAACAGCCATCCGTCCCCCGCGCTGCACTGGGCCACTTTGACCATGTCATGGTCCATTTGATCCCTTTATACAAGCAGAAATTAAAGCTCCATAAGCCTGTTGTGAGAACATCAAAGAAGTGGACCAGTGATGCTTTGGAAGAATTAAAGGCGTGCTTAGGCTGTACTGACTGGGATGTTTTCAGTTCTGCGACAAACTGTGAAGTCATACATTGACTTCTGCAAGGACTTATGTGTAACATCATGCACTACGGAGAGTTACAACAACAACAAGCCCTGGTTCACAGCTACACTCAGACGGTAAAGGAGGTGGCTTTAAGGAGCAAGGACAGGGAGAGGTTTAAAAAGGCTAGATACACCTTCAGCAGGGCAGTGAGAGAAGTAAAGCATTTTTACTCTGAGAAACTACAACGGAATTCAAACATACTGATGCTGGTTCAGTCTGGAAGGGTCTCAGAAAGCTAACACACACACTCTGTAAGTGACCTGCAACTGGCCAACAACCTGAACGAGCTTTGAAAGACAATGAGACAGCTTGTAAACCCAAGACCCCGACCACAGCAGAGACACAAGTCTCTTAACAACCGTCCACTCCAACAGCCCTCTCCCCCGACACCTCTTTCAGTCTCTAAAAAAGATGAAAATGTGATCTTTAAGAGAAAGGACCCCCGCAAAGCTGCTGGACCAAACTTTGTCTCTCACTCCACCTTGAATCATTGTGCTGATCAGCTGCCTCCAGTCTTTACAGACATTTTTAACACCTCATTAGAGACATGCCAGGCTGCTTAAAGTTCTCCACCATCATCACCCTGTCCCCAAAAGGACTTATTGACTTGAGGCCCGTTGCCCTGACCCTTGAGATGATAAAGTCTTTTGAGCGCCTCATGCTTTCAAAGACATCATAGACCCCCTTCTGGACCCCGTACAGTTCGCCTACAGAGCCAACAGGTCTGTTGACGGCACGGTTAATCTGGACCTCCACTCCATCCTCAAGCATCTGGACGCAACAGGAACCTACGTCAGGATCCTGTTGGTGGACTTCAGCTTTGCCTTCAACACAATAATCCAAGGACAAGCTCTGTCAGCTGAACGTGTCTGACCCCACCTGCAGGTGGATCACTGACTTCCTGTCTGACAGGCAGGACAGCAGGACCATCAGCACTGGCTCCCCTCAATGCTGTGTTCATTCTCCTCTGCTATTCTCCCTGTACACTAACAGCTGCACCTACAGTCACCAGTCTGTGAAGGTCCTCAAGTTCACAGACGACACCACCTTCATTGGACTCATCTCTGGTAAGGATGAGTCTGCCTACAGGTGGGACGCAGACCATTTAGTGACCTGATGCAGTGACAACAACCAAGAGCTTAACGCTCTGCAGACAGTGGAGATGGTTGTGGACTTCAGGAAAAACGCAGCCTGTCCTAGTCCATCACCATCGGCAACTCCACGGTGTCTACTGTGGAGTATTTCCACTTCCTGTGGACCACCATCGCCCAGGACCTCAAGTGGGAGCTGAACATCACCTCCCTCATCAAGGAGGCACAGCAGAGGATGTACTTACTGTGGCAGCCAAATAAGTTCAACCTGCCAAAGACCATGATGGTGCACTTCTTCACTTCTACTATGGAGTCCATCTTCTCCTCCTCCATCACAGTCTGATACGCTGCAGCCACATCAAAGGACAAGTGCAACGTGTCAATTACTCTGCAGAGAAGGTGATCGGCTGCAAACTACCATCTCTCCACGACCTGTACGCCTCCAGGACCCTGAGGCGTGCAAGTAAGATCATGGCCGACCCCTCTCACCCTACCTTGAGACGGCAGTCCATCAGGACCAAAACCACTCGACACAAGAACAGTTTTTTTCCCTGAGCTGTCAGCCTCATGAACACTGTCCCTGCCCTCCTCCCATAACACAGACTCTCATCAGCCCCACAGTCAGAAAACATCAAAATAATGTGGGGGCTGAAACAGTTTCTTTATGCGTTACATTAACGCTAACTGGACTTTAAATTTATTCTCTCTCATGCCCCCTACATAATTGTATTTTTTTTATTATTCTTTATATTTGACATTTACTTCTGTACTTCATTTTATTTAAGAACTTTTTATTTTAACCTTATTTTACATTAACTGGATTTTGCATCGATACACCAAGACAAATTCCTTGTATATGTAAATGTATTTGGCAATAAAAACAAAGGAAAAAATCAGATTTTGAATAGTTACACAGCAGCATAATGTAGATTTCAGTACAATACAAACACTACTGCTATTGTGCTTGTCTATCTGACTCATAGGGTTATTTGCTTTGTATTATGTAGGTGTGTAGTTGTAGTCAGCACCAGGGCAGTCATCTGAGATATATATTAAAAGTATTACTCAGCCACACACAGAATGGTGTGTGCGTCTGTGTTCATATGTGTAGAGTTTTCAATCAAGTTTTTTTCCACTGAGATTGAGCATGTCTTAGGTAAACTGACTACGGTTAATTATAAAGCTCACAGGACTTATTAGCAGTTCCAATAATACTTAATCAGGATATAATTTAAGGAAAGTTGTAATTAAAAAAAAAAAACAATCTTGTTGATAGATAAGTGGACAAATCAACAGTATTTACACCAGAGAATATTGGGCCATTACAGAGCAAGCTTGACTGCATTTCAAAGCAAACTTTATTACATGTAAAAGCAAATATTTGATACCTAAGAAATAGTGTCAGCCATTGTGTACTATTGTGACATCACTGTAATCTTTAGAATGTGCCCACCTACAGATGTTAACATATGGGTGATCTCTCTGAACAGCATAAAGCTTGTAGGACTGGATGGGGTGGGAGATCTTATTGTTCACCATTTGACCAATGCTGATGACTTAGTCATCTTGTCACCTTATTGTGCTGGCCTTCAGCAACTTTGTGATTTATGGAGTGCAGTGTGACATCAAGTATAACAGTAGAAAAGAGTGTTGTCATGATAGTAAAAGGCAAAGATGATTGAAAGAAACATTTCCTTTGATTTGTTTTTTCTTTGATCAAGCCCTGAGTGTGGTGGATGAAGTCAAATATCTGGGACATATTATCAGGAATAATTTGAGTGGAGATGATGATGTGCAGCGTCAGTGCTGTAAACTGTATGCTCAAGCCAACATGCTGACCTGAAAATGTTCATTGTGTACAGAAAATGTAAAAAGGGAGCTATTGCTCTTGGCTGTATACCGCCTACCTACGGTGCAATTCTAGTCAGACTAAAATGAACAATGAGCAGAAACAGGGGTGATAACCCTCGTCATTCACAAAAAATGTTTGTAGCGAAAGACGAGGGCGGTCACCCAAACGGTTGAAGCAAAGGGCAAGGGTGGTCACCCCACGCTGGCCTTGAACCCAGGTCTCCAGAGCAATAGACTTGCCACTTCTCTACCATGCCAAGCTTGTTGGCATGGCAGTCAGAGTGAATACTTAACTGTGTTGATGGTTTACTGAAGCACTTTAGATGGTCCTGATTATTAGGACCATGTTGTTTTATGTGGCGGACAATGTTGCCCTACTATTAGAAGTTTCAACACTTTACTGAATGACTTTTGAATGTATCTTTTGTCATTGTTATTTTATTTGACCCTAACCCAATAAACTGTTTTAACAGGATAAAAGTCATCTTTGTAAAATTTGTTGGTCTGTCATTTTTCTTAAAACAATTAAAATTGATTTCTAGCGTTTTAGAAAAGAGCTCTTTAAGTAGAGATAGTTATTTTTCAAAACAGATGATGTATGGTCAAATAATCTGCTCTTAGCAGTAAGATGAATCCCCCTCTGTTGATAGTCGTGGTGATAGTGGCTGATATATTGTCCTCCTGATTTAATGCTGAAGCGTATAAAACTGTGACAAGCGGGGGGTGGTGGAGACAGCTCCAAATCATGAAACCATGATTATTATTCGTTTTAAGTTATAAATATATGGTTCTAACATGCATGGCACAAGCTTATTTAGGAAGTTCCCAACCAGTATGCTATTATTATGGTACACGATCTGGGCATCAAGCATATGAAAGCGTATGTTGCAAAGGGGTCAAATTTACTCATTAATTATTCATTTGTGTGTTTCTAGCAGAACATCCAATGAGGTTGTTCCACTTTAAAAGTTTGTATTGCATCAAGGAGTGCGTTTACATGGACGTAAGTATCCAAGTTATGAGCCTTATTTCTGTATACAAGATCAATAATAATAGTAGTAGTAGTATTTCTGATTACTGCATCTTATTTGCACAGGCGCACATGATGTTTATTTTTTACAATACAACACCACAGACATTTAGAAATATAAGAGACATGAAAACACTGTGGCTTGTCACAAAAATATCACTTAAATTTACCCCTTAATGAATCCAAAATAAACTAACAGTCCCAAACAAACGTAAAATGACACTTCCGTTTAAATTGTCTTTTTAGTCCACAGAAAAAGAAGGAAGACATCGACCAACGTGGCAGTTTGTACATCCAAAACAAACTCAGTCCATCCACAAAGTAAATAAAAGCAATTCAACAAAGGTCGATCACTGCTATATCAAAATAAAAAAGAAGCGATCTCACCAAATTGCGTGCCGGATCGGGCTGTATTTATTTTTCCCGCGTGCTCTGTATTCAAATATATTTAATGTTTTATTAGAGAAACATAAAAGTTATTCCTCTCTCCAGAATAAGAATAATACCAGAATAATACTTGGCTGAGTCTGCGCCTGCACAGGTGTTGGCAGCTGTCAGAAACCGGGGTAAGGTGTATACATGGCACAGCATCCCGTTTTCTATCCAGGGAGCAAAACCGGGTTTCTCAGAAAACGGGATACTGCAGTATCCCAGTTTCTGAAATCGGGATATGATGTTTACATGCACAAATACAAAAACGGGATACTTAAAACCCCAATCATTACTCAAGTCCATGTAAACGCACTCAATGACATCATTTGACTGGTAATCTGAACATATATTCTAGAAGACACATTTAACCCTTTAAAAGCAGGAGTATAGTGTTGCATTGACTGTAGGCCATGCATTGTTTTTGGTCAATATAGCAATCCCTTTCTTTGGTGTTTGAACACATCTTGATTTCAAACCATCATACCCTTTGGTACAGAGAAGAACACAATTCTCAATTAAAACTGCCTCTTATACAATGTGGGCACTCAGTATAACAACTCAGTGGACTAGAAAAAAAAAAGTTAAAAAAGAGTCAAAACATCTGAGCTGCGCTTCACAAATACTAGTTAAAAGAAGTGGACTCTTGGCATGAAAATGACAATTGCATCCACAGGCATAACACTGATGACAATTTCTCTGTACCTTTTGGAAAGTGACAACCTCCAAGAAGCTCCATCTGAGAGACTTTGCAATTTTTGTTTCATTCCACTGAAAAAGAAGTCCGTAAAACTATGATTCACAGATTTCAACTGAGACCTCAAAAAAATCCCGGAGACATTTAAAATAATAAGAGCTGTGCCAAGTCAAAGCCAAATTATGATGATGATTGATGGGTGATATTCTAAATAAAAATACTGGAATTTCCCAGTCAGTGAGTTATGTGATGTCTGAAGTAAACCAACTCTCTAATGCTTCTGAGATAAAGCTGTTGCCTCAGCTACTCTCTGAGAACCGATTGATGGCTTAGCATGTACGCATACACACACACACACACACACACACTGCTCTACTCTAACAGACATATACACTCATCCTAAACAGACATGGTTCAGCCAGGGGACAGCCTGGCTGTTGAGTAAGATGGCGGGAGAGAAATGAAAAACAGGATTGAAGGAGTCAGATGAAGAAAGGAAGAAGAGTAGCTTTAGTCAAGCATGGCATGGCAGACTAATCATGTAACTATCTCAGCTTTATATACAACTTGCTTCTGAACTCTAGGATGTCCTCGATCCTTAATGTATGAAAATAAAAAAAAAACAGAGAAAGAAAAGAGTTTCAGGAGTTCCAAACCAACTTTGCCACAACTTGACAGACATGGATGGTAAGATACCCAAAGGACACATCACGCAAGTCATGTGTTGTTCGTGGCACTTTTGAAAATGCATAGTGAGTTGTCAGTGTTGGCTTTGTTGATTCAAAAGGAGAGATTAAAACTATATTGTTAAATACCTCAAAACACATGCCTGTTTACTGATCTCAGACTCAAGGCAGGTTTACTTAAATTAGTCTTGTCAAATGGCAGCTTTCGTCAGATTTTTCCAACAAAGTCAGTAAAGTTGCAGCCGTTAGGTTAGACCAGAGAAAATTCACTGTACCACCACCTTACAGACAATCGATGCTATTTGACAGCTACTGTATATTTAAGGTCGGAGTGTTTGTTTTTGCATGAGATGACATCATGAATCAATCAAAACACCAAATGTCAAATAATACTTGACCAATGTGTTTAGTGAGGATTGGATGTTAAAGCGCTCAAACTGCAAATATTTTATTACCTCACTTGGAAAAAAAAAGACCAGTAGCACAGTTTCAATGCGCTCTGGCAGCACAACGTGTATGGTGATTGCGTATGTACAGAGGTAACAGGGCAACTGGGTTGAGTGTAAGTGTGGACTCAAGCACAGGAAGCAGCACACTTAGACACTCTGGAAAGCTGCACACTAACTAAATGCCATCAGATAGTTGAAAAGATTTTTGTGTTTTGCTGTTAAGACAGAAAGTTAATGGGTCAGCGGTATAGTTTAGGTGAATTAGTAGAAGATAAAAGAAGAAAACAACTCACTATTGGCCTTGTAGCACATTATGCCAAGCTTATATTACAATCTTAATAACTGATGATAATGCAGAACATTACACACACACACACACACACACACACACACACACACACACACACACACACACACACACACACACACACACACACACACACACACACACACACACACACACACACACACACACACACACACACACACACACACACACACACACACACACACACACACACACACACACACACACACACACACACACACACACACACACACACACACACACACACACACACACACACACACACACACACACACACACACACACACACACACACACACACGAGCAGCTCTGGCCTAAAGCTTGTAATTCCTACTGTTTGTTTTCATTCTTGAACTTTCACCAGAGCAAGAAAGGAAATAATTGCAACATTAATCCACTTGTAGTCATGTAAAAAGTGACCTTGCAAGATTTCAACCTTTGAAGCCTTTTTAAAAATATGTTGAATGTTTTTTTTTTTTTCCCCCAGATTGTAATAGTATTAAAAAGACTCAACTTCTTACTATTTCAAGCAGATGTACTGGAAAGACAGGAAAGCAGATTAAAAAGAGGAATAAATGAATCTGGTATAAATCATGCAAAATATAATTGTGACTGCCCTTTTAAATAACTGCAAAGGTTTAATGACTTAACAAATATTTTAGACAAAAAATACATGTATAGATACTGTCACTTAGTGTCTATATCCCAACATAACTTAGTTTAGCCATTAAGTATGCTAACAATAATAATATGTATGTTGAAATAGACGGCCAGCTTTACCACTCTACCCGTGACCAAATGTCTCTACTTACATATAACTACCTCCGACTTGATTTTAGTTTGTCTAAATACACAAATATACACAAACAACATGATCCATTTTTGCTTGCTTCTGCTTCATGCTTAACGGCATGTTGTGCTGAAATGTGACAATACTGTTCATGTCCATGCAGATGAACTCATGTGTACTCACACACGTGCCTTGTGGTGAAAGTGGGTAACAACACCTAATTGGCTTAAACTGTGCTTTCTGACTGTGTATATGTTGCACAATCTGGGCTGTAAATTGGTGGGTAACATTGTAGAGTTACTAGCAATTTTAGCCGGTTATAAATGAAGCCAATATAACTAGGCGTTTGGTTGCAGAAACGATGCTACAAGACAGTATTGCCAGAGTGGGCTGTTTCTATCAAGAAATTTGAGCATTTTAAAAAGTAATCTTTATTTGGCAACACTGCTTGTTGTACTAATTCTGCATTTGCCATGAACACTATGCCGTGACTTCTCATGGCTATGTGCAGGGTGCGAAATACCCGGTGGCAATCATTTTCTGGCATTTTTATCAGTTATCATGCACCAGGTTTGTGCCCTTTCTGAAAAACAATTATGATCCAATCTGTTTACTAACGTTTCAAGGGTTCGTCAGATACTGTATATGTTCACACAACAATGCATTTATTTTAACACATCTGTAAACAAGTGGACTGGAGAGTTGTAATGTTTTGGGTTGGGATTATTGTAATGACAGACACGCTCGCACTTGGCTGCACATGCACTGAGAGCTGATACTGCACACTGTAAAGAATGAACGTCCAATGGTTTGGACATCCGCAGTGAAAGCACCAAGTGTCTCCAGTGGTTCTGTGCAAGACAACAGAACTCCAGTTTTAAAAAGTTCAGATCCTGGACCTGTGTGTGGGGAGATTTCTTATCAAGATGCAGCACACTCAAGACAGTGCCAAATTATCTGCAGTAAGCAGCTGCACAAAGCTGGGAAAACACAACGTTTGTAGTTGTGTGCTTTTTATTCAAAGACCAAACACCTTTACTCTCTCTCTGGTCCATTGCAGAGTATAAAGTCAAATGCAGGTGATTATTTTTTCTCTTTTCCAGAGACCCCCCAACACATTGCTTTTGAGGTTTTCAGGGGGGCTCAAGTGTCAATCAGGGGGTCTCAGACCCGATGTATTGCACACCCAGGCAAAGTGCCTACGTTTGCGTGTTTTTTGTGGTTTGGTATCAAAAAAGGTGAACTGATCGGAGTGAATCAAACCAGAGGAACTGAAATTAAGTAGCAAAGTTAGTTAGGATACAAACAAACACATTTGGAGATATTTGCCAGGAGTTAAAAAACCATAAGAGCAAAACAAGGAATGCCAATGCAGACAGGATAATGAAGATGAAAGAGAATTCGAAAAGAAGAAGAAAATTTGGACTTTTAATTCTAATTGGCTTTTGGGTCGTGGGTGGCTCGCATTCAACCAACAAACAAATACCATGCACTGTAAAGATTGCCGGATCTACCCAAAAAGACTATAGTCACAGGAGTAAGTGAATTTCACCATCTGCCAACAACCCAAATAAATACTATTTTAAGAAACATGAATGCTTAATTCGATTCAGTGGATCTCATGATGTACAATAGTTTATTTTTCCTGGAAAAAATGTGGCTGTTGGAAAATCTGCTAGGCAGATAACTTTAAAAACTAGCCATGGTGGCTTCTGATGAAAAAAAGAAAGAATTTAAAGCCCTGCGCACAATAGATGTTTTAATACATCAAGCAAACATCATACTGTATTAGATTTTTTTAGCATTAGTTATTGCTCATCTGTCATGCATCATTTGTTAGCTCATTAAGTACTCTTTAATTGCTCCATGGATGTTGAATGTGATCTGATTTTTTTTATTTTTTTTATTTTGCTGTGTTGTTATTCATGTGAGCTGTTTGCGCACTGAAGCTCTTTACAAAAAGTTCCTCATTGAAAAATAAAGTTTTATAAATTCAGTCTTTGCACTGCCCCGTCAGTGGCGTGTGTATGTATCAATGGGACTGGTCAATGCTGATTCACTGACCTGACTTAAAATAGCAGTCTCTGCCATCTGTGTGTAAATGTGGTGTGAATGAGACAAGTAGTGTAATAAAAACTTTCAGTAGTCAGAAAGCAGGCCTGCTGGCTGAAATGGCTGTGAATGCGCCCCCCCCCCCCCCATCTAAAGCAGTGTGTGCACATTCAATCATAGTATTAGCGCTAGCATGTATCGAGGACCATGGCCTCAATACATCGGGATGGGCGCCCAGACTTGAATAGTTTTAAGAAAAGAGGGGTGAGGGGTTTTCTTCACTGGGGATTTATGACATTTAAGTGTAAAATAAAACAGTCATTGTTGCTTAATGTAAAGATAGATGATATAGGATGCTTAGTCGTTTTGGCTAACCCCATACTACTTGGTCTTGGTCAGAAGACCAGAAAAAGTTTAAAAAAAGGTTTAAAACAAAAGAAAAGAATGCAGGGACTGACATAAATATTTACCATTGGCAATTTATGATAAATCCTTCAAGTTAAGTTTTTTTTCTTTCTTGAGCCTACAGTAGTTTCAAGTTTTAGCCTCTTCTTTTTTTGTTTCTCTGTCCCATTCCTACCCTTTTATTCTGTCTCACAAACGTCCCATTGTGTCACAAAAGAACGGGAGAGGAAATGACAAGGAGAAAAGGAGAGTGGAGCCAAACAAGAACAAAGGGAAGGGATGCAGTGGAAGACATCTAACAAGTTCTGATCAAAATTCAAAAGTGGACCAAGTGGATGTGAAGTTTGCTTCAAACAAAGTCCCCACTCCCACCCCTCCAAGCTTTCTTATGCCTCAATTCTCTTTGCCCCTGGGGCTCTTATCATCTTTCACTGTGCCTCATGCCAGCATCTCTTTTCACACCTCCTCCAACCACATCCCCATCTGTGTTTCCCTTAAGACCACAGGGAGCTCTTTGCTTTGCTCTGTTTGCTTCTTACACACCTCTTTCCTGCTCTACTCTTACATGCCTCTTTCGCTCACCCATTCCAACCTCGCAAGGGCCCATTGCTTCCTCTCTTCCTGAAATTGATGAAAGGATAAATAAATGAAGGCGTGCATGTTAATTTGTGGTGGCCACTCCTGATAAGCTCTTATCAGAGAGGGGAATCACAAGCCAAATCATCAAAATACAGAAACACACGTTCCAATAAACTATTAAGTCAAGGTCAGCGGTTTAAAAGGACATTTCTTTTCAGTTCAACTCATTCCACCGTCCAAGAATTTTTCAGAGTCAACACAACTGATTACCTATGTTTCAAGATCCAATTACTTGCTATTCCCCAAGCTTGTACAGAGTGACCACGGAACGTAAACATGCTGTCCCTTTCCCAGGAACAAAATTATCTGTCAACATGAAATGCAATACATAGATCCTGTACTAAAAATGGAAGCATCAATACACAAATATTGTGAAATTGCTCAATTAAAAGCAAATATTCACCACTTAAAAACCTACCTAAGTATACATTAGTCATCTTTTACGGTATGTAGAATTAGCTAATAAATTGGTGGAGCTAAGTAGAGTAGAGGTTCTCAAGTACACGGAGCTCCCCAGCCTTCAACGAGATGATCTGGCACTACTACTATGAAGTCGGGTGGTAGTATCCTCATTCATGCATGGCCTGCTCTGACCTCCATCTCAGCAGCAAGGAAGTGTGGAAAACCGGAACGCGAGGAATATAAAGGAGAAATCCTTCCCACACACACACACATTATATATATATATATATATATATATATATATATATATATATATATATATATATATATATATATACAGGAAACAAGCAGGTGGCATCACTGCAGACTCCTCACACCTTGGACACAAACTATTCAATCTCCTCCCCTCCGGCAGGTGTTATAGATCACTGTAAACAACCCGTCATAAGAACAGTTTCTTCCCCCAGGCTGTTGCTATGATGAACGCTAAACAGTCACAGAGTGTCAGACCTGTCGCTGTGAAATAACCCTGGAAATAAACTGTCAGTGTGAATACCTGGCCAATACAGCTGATTCAGATACATCTGTATTATCTTAACAAGATGTTTTTAGTGTTTTCTTGTCAGAGATTGGATACAACCATTCTCTGACAAAAGTGCAAGCAGATAGTGTTTTGCTCTGGTCATGTGACAATTCATGTGACACTGCACATTATGTCATTCAAAGGTTTTATTTTTCATATGTAATTTAATGTGTTAGATGGGATTACATTTTCTAGCTCATACATGTAATGCCACTGCACATATCCCTGATGTTACAGGAGGACAATTCTTTTTTTGTGTAATCGCTGCACAGGTAAATACTGCAGGTTGTAATTCTTTAAGATAACATATACCCTTCCACATTTGTCACAGAAACACATTGCACACATACATCCTTGAACACACATGGTCTCAGGCTACACTGAAATAAATGAAACCAATTTTTTTTTTAACCTACACACGCATCGACAATTAGGGCCATTACTGTGGCCACCTACACCACAGGGAACACACAGACAGAAAATCACACACTGACACTGAGCGTGAAGGCAGGAGATGAAATGAAAAGGAAAATGCCAGATACACAGAACACAAATAAGAACACATCCTTTGGGCAATTCTGTTTTCTTTTGAATAGTGAGGTTTTTGATTATTAATTTCTCAGTCACATTTTATTTCCAGCAATTGTGCTTCTTAGTTTTACCATTTACAAACTTGAATTGATGCATCACCTCTTTGTTCTTCCATTCCTTTACTGTATGTCTTACTGTTTCCGAGTTTGTCTTCACATCTTTTTTTAATTTAAATATTCCGGGGGTTTTTTACCCTCATAGTTTTGTATTCTCTATTCATTCAACACATCTTGTCAAAGAGGTAAAAATAAGTTATCTGACATTTGTATGTCATATTATTTGTATGAAAAAAATCAAGAAAATTCAAGTCTGACAACTAATGTTTAAATAACTGCAATGATGAAATTATGTTTGCTTTTTTCATAAAGTCCATTAAAAGGTATTCACTGTTTCATTGAGCTGTTTTTTTCTTTTGTTGAGTTGTATTGTGTATAAGTGTGTATGACAGTATGTTTTTGAACCCAGAAAGAATAGGCTATATGGGAATGCGGGGGCAGCTGTGATTCTTATCTGTCGCCTCTAGGGGTTTGATCCCCAGCTCCAGCAGCTATGATGTGTCCTTCGGCAAGACACTTAACCCCAAGTTTCTCCCACTGCTTTGTTGGCGGTGTATGCATTTAATTAGTTATTTCTGACTGTCTGTTAGTGCATAGATTTCAAGACCCTGTTAGCTGTGGTGAAAAAGTGCTTTAAGGAGTCAGAAGACTTAGCTCAAGCTCAAGTCCATTGACAATTTAATGGCGATCCATCCGTGCATCGCCACTGTTTGCTGCCAAGTCAATGATTGTGTTTCCACAGCGAGTGCCCTATTCTGTCTCCGCAGCACCACTACGCTCTGTTTCAAATACGCCGCAATTCTATTTTTCAAGAGGTACGCAAGCTGGACATAATAGAAGAACCCGGGGAGAAAGTCAGGCAAGGAAACGCACAGAGTGTCCAGTCAAGATTAAAAATCCAGTGGGGCAAGGTGTGTGCAATCGGACGGAGCAAAAACATGAGAGATGGCATATGTGGGGATTGGGGGTTCAGGCCTGTGATATTTATGCCTGTAAATATGACAGTAATTTACACTTTAGCTTAGATTTAATGTAGAGGAATCAAAAACGCTGGCTAAACATCACAAGTTCACAAATAATGTCTTTGGTGAGAGAAAAAATGAAAATCTGAATGAGTTCTCTCGCATCTCTTATCTTTTGGGCTTTTTTTTGTTTTCTGAGAGGCAATGCCAGCATTCTGTCCTTTGAAAAGTCCCTTTTCTGTTTAGCATGCATGTGTTCATCTGAAAAATTGAACTAATGTCTGTCCACGCCAACAGTATGAGGAGGCAGCACAGGGATGGTCAGGTGTCATCAGTGAGTTTCCTTTATCCTTTTCAACTGAATGTTGCCATTGCAGCAGCCTTTTACGTGTTCTTAACAAACACAGAAAAGTCTGAATCAGAGTCTACTTTGCCTGGCACTGGCTGCTTGACTTTGGCTATGTGTCAACTGGGTGTCAAAACCGTGACTGCTTTGTTGCCTCCCAGGAAACATGATGTTTGTCCTGGTATAACCCTGTCACTCTGCTCTAATCATCGCACAAGGATAAATACAGTTTGTCCTGTCTGGCCCATTAGAGCTTGCTTTAATAATCTCAAGACTGCTGCTGTAAAGTTTTGATATGGCACACTAAAACGATTGTGAAAGATGGTTGGAAAAATTAGAATTCCAGTGTCAAAATATGGCCTAGAGAGAGGCCACTCCAGAAGATTCAGTGAGCCATAAGTCATCACGAGTCTTTATGCAAAATATGAAGTGACAAAAATAGAGAAAGAAAATTTAGTTGCTTTGACTTGGTCACACAAGAAGTGTCTTTCTGCACTGCATCTTTTCTCACATAGCTGGTTCTCGTTTCATTCAGCAGGATGTCAGATATGTGTAAATGCAGGACATACAGTAAAGCAAATGAGAACAGAAGCAGGAAAAAGAAGAAGGGCAGCCGAAGGAGAGAGCAGATATCTCTCTTTCACTTTCCCCTCCTAGGGTCTGTCACTCTGGTGAAGCTCATGGCTTTGATAAGAAGGTAAAGAGGTACAGAGTGAGGACAAAAGCAAGACAGAGATAAGACTTAGCAAGACTTCTTTAAGCATTACACATTTAAGACTTGTTACAGGAATTCTTCCGTTTACATCCAGCTGGGTTTTTTTTCTGTCCCTGGGAGACTGTAGACTGATTACCTGATGAGAGACAGAAGAGGAGGAAAGTGCGATCCAATTAGGAAGACTGAAGTGGCTCTGAAAACTCAAGGCACTGACACAGCTGGCCAACTTTCAGAAGTCCAATGACTTTCATGCGGGTAGCTTATTCCTGATGAGGTGTTAGGAGTGAAATAAGATACATTTTCTGTGGAATAATAAATATCCTCTTCAACAGGTGTGAGTTCAGATAATTATACAAGTTGAAGTGATGGTATTTTTATGCATGTTACCAATGAAGACTTAATCTTAGTTTCAATTCAAAACGTGACACGTATGTGGTGCACAGAGAGTTTATAGCACATTTGCAACTCTTGCATCTAGTTCAGCCTTTGGATAAAGAATCTACAAAATATCTCAATGTTATTACTAAGTTCCTTGCAAACCTTGAGTGATATTATCCAGGAGTGGGTTACTGCTAATTTTCACATTCTCTGTGCACACTGCAGTCCGTCAGTGCTGCCACTTTCGTTAACACTCGTATCCACAGTGAACACTGCAGTCCGCCTCTGACGCGTTCCAGCAAATACAATGCAAGTCTGTTTTCAATGGAGAGTGCTGCAAGTACAAGTCAAGCTTGACAAAATAGAATGTGTCTGGAATCAAAAACAATCCCTTTCAGAGAACAAAGTTGTATCACAAGCATTCACAA
Source organism: Symphodus melops (assembly GCF_947650265.1). NCBI lineage: Eukaryota > Metazoa > Chordata > Actinopteri > Labriformes > Labridae > Symphodus > Symphodus melops. The sequence goes on from NC_136700.1 coordinate 15,343,628, forward strand.
AGTATGCTTTCCCTTAAAACTGCCTGCATATTGTCTTAGATGAGACAAAAACAATTTGAAGTGCCAACAGCCTTCCAGGACGTCTTGCACTTTTGAGAATTATGCTCATACCCTGATTACGTTTTATGCTGTTCCTAATCTTTCACAGGAATGAACACACTGCTAGGTTCTGAAGTTGATGGTGTGCATTTGGGTCATGTTTCTCAAGTCAAAGTAAGACAAATAAACGTGTTTTAATCATTTAGGAAAAATTATACTTACACATTTTCAATCTATGTTCAGCATCTGAGAACATACTGTAAGTGCTGTGCATGGGTTACCCTGTTGGTCATATTTATTTTTTAACTTTTTAAACTCTTTTTCTCTGGTAAATCTTTCTGATGGTAACATTAAGTGGTCTGATTGTTTCTATTTTTTTTTATATGGCCCGTTTTACAAATTTGCACTGAATGTTTTGTTGCTGTAGAGGCCTATACTTCTTCAGACTATGGGTGCATCCCAAGTGTCTTATTTGCACCAAGTGTCCTCCGAGTTGTCTCCTCCACTTGCGTCTTAGTCCCGCCCACCAGAGATGCACGGAGGAAACGAAGCCGAGGAGAGAGGACCGAGGAAATCAGCTTTAAGACACGAGACGTCGTTTCCTCGACAGCGTCACATGACGCAACATCAGCTGATCACGTTCAGCTGTCAATCGGCCGATCAGCTGTTTATGTCCACACAAACACGCACTGTATTATTTCTCATCAAACACACACACACTGTATTATTTCTAATCAAACACACACAGTTACAGTGTTTAGTGTTTTTACCTGATAAAACACCTGAAGAACAACCTGCAGGTCTGTTTCAAACCAAAAGGACAGTTTCTACTGACTAAAAGATTTCATTTTGAATTGTCTATAATTATTGATTATTATTAAACAGTTTGGACTTAACCTAGCCTGTATTTAGACAACGAACTCTGCATTTTATAAACAGATATTTATGTGTCAGGATACTGAAAATGATTGATTAGAATCTAAATGATGAAACGTTCAGAAGATAAATAAGTGAGAATATAAAACGGACTCCTCTTCGTCAGACTCTTTTTAATCCCAGCTCATCACAGACCGACTCTTTACAAACTCACTGATGTTCATCATCTGTTTAAATGTCCGACGCTCCGTTTAGCGTCTTTTTAATGTCCGTCTTTTCTCCGGTATTAAACTCTGCTCATGTTGAGAAGTCTGATTCTGTGCAGCGTCCAATCAATGAGTGATATACGAGAAGGGGGCGTGTATGTCAGTGAAAAGACTTCCGTGAAGTCGGCTCTCGTGTCTCCTCGGTCATCGCTCCTCGGATCAGCCTCCTCGATCCTCTCTCCTCCGTTCGCTATAAGAGCTTTGGGACGATCCTCAACATGGCGGCTTTGGAACTACTTCCGGTTCGGCCGAGGACCGAGGAGACTGCAAATAAGACACTTGGGATGCACCTTATGTCTCTCACCAGCTCTCTCTTTCAGTCATTGATGTTTATTTTACTTTGTTTCTGTTTCAAATGTACTGAAATATATTCATGTCTGAAGTTAACGTCCTCTCAATACATAACACTATATATACAGTATATATATATATATATATATATATATATATATATATATATATATATATATATATATATATATATATACACACACAGTATATATATATATATATATATATATATATATATATATATATATATATATATATATATATATATATATATATTACATGGTGACATTTTCTGTGTCAGTTTCCATGTTCCAGTACTGTCTCTCAGCACAATCCATACCAACACCAAAAGATGTAAAGTGAAAAATTAAGAAACCAGGCATATTTGTGTGGATACCACCACACCTCAAGATGTCAAAGTGAAACAAGTTAATAAGTTACTTGTATTACAAGGTATTTGGTGCTAAGCATCAAGAGAAACAACCATTTTTTTCTGATCTTCATGTAGGGCAAATCTGGAGTAAATCATCCAGAATACATTGAAAGCCCTGAGCCCTGAACAAGGGAGCAACTCTTATATGTGCTAAAGACACACATGCTAGTGAGACCAGCCTCTCTGTTGCGATGGGCTTTTGTTAGTGGTTACCATGGTGAAAATTAGCAACCCAAACCGCCTGGCTTGATTACCCTTTCAGAGATATGGGGCTACAAATAGCAGTAGTTAATCTTGTTTAGGCAACACAAATGCATTGTGACAGCTCGCCTGCTTCAAACCCTGCAGACTGTCGCAGTGTAAATTGAACGGACTGATTGTAAGCGGGGGGGGGGGGGGGGGGGGGGGGGGGGGGGGGGAGGGGACGACGACCAGTATATGTTTAAAAAAAAAAAAAAAAAAGAAAGCAAGAAATAGTTTGGGGTCTTCAGTAGTTTGGGCTGGAATTAATTTGTTTGCTGTAGTCTGAGCATTTTCTTTTCTTTCTTTTTTCCACAAAACTTTTAAACTAGAAAATACAACAGCAGTATTTGGCCAGACTGTGTAGGGGTGGCTCTGGGTGAGTTATAGTCCAGCCATTTTTCATAATTCACCAATTAACATGCAGGGAGATATTGGACCCATTACAACTTCACAGTCCAAGTACGCAGAGAGGTAGAAACACCCAAAGACACCCCCCCCCCGACACACACACACACACACACACACACACACACACACACACACACACACACACACACACACACACACACACACACACACACACACACACACACACACACACACACACACACACACACACACACACACACACACACACACACACACACACACACACACACACACACACACACACACACACAATATAGTTAGACAGCAAATGCATACATAGCAGGGTACATTTTTTAAAAAGTAATTTAGAATGATTCCTAAGGACTTAAAATATTGGCTCATAACAACACTGAAATGAACTGTGGCTGACATATGGCTGTAATGATTACGTAGCTCCTAAAGGGTCATACATCTCAGAAGCAGAAACCTTTCCCTGTGGAGGAACATATAGTATACAGAAAAAAACTGTAAAGTTAAATACAGGGTAGGCTCATTCACAGGAGCGTTGGCAATAAACTGTATACTTAATCATAAATGTAGCCGAGGAACAGTGGCTTTTGAGACTGCATATACAAACCACAAAGGTAAAGGGACTGTCTTAGTGTGTGTAAAAACAAAACAAAACAAAATATTTCCTGGACACACAAACCAAACAAACAATGCGCTGAGAGAATTATAGATTTCAAAAAACAAATACTGATACTTGTGATTTCCCAACTTGCCCGTGTCTCCTAACATATGTGGAATGAAATTAAAACATCAATACACAATCCAATCTTACACACAAGCTCTGAACAAAACAATGACTGTTTATTTTTCCTACTGATGTAAAGAGCGATACAGCAAGAGTCACCTCTTCAGTGATTGTTGTGAGCAAACAATAGAGAAACCTTGTTGTACCCTATATGTTTTCTGAAGAAAATCCACCAGTCATTATAGTATTACAACGCTTCTTATTTAGTCTTCCAAAAATATGTTTTCCGTCTGCAGATCCCCTTTGTATCTGAGCTATTGTTTGGATTGTATCGCGCCTGTAAACATTTCTTCCTGTTTGGTCTCAAACACAAATGGGTTTTTGAATACTCCCTGCAATTTTCTGTAATTTCCCATGCGATCGTTTACTCTCTTAATGCAGACATGTTGTACTGTTCCACACATACAAAAGATTCAATGCACAGATTTGTTCCTAGAGCCCAGACATATGATACAACTGATTTCTTGGTCAGAAAAAGGTTAGGGAGATAAAGAGGTTGGAGTAAGAGGATGGAGCATTAAACAGATGGGACAGGTAAATGAAATTGTTCCATTAAGATGACAAAGTGCTTTAATCTGTATTTAATCCCCTGTACAGCTGCTGGATCATCATCGTCTAGTGAGCCATGTAGTGACCTGTGACCCAGAACAGACAATACGGCACTACAAAACAATCAGGCTGTGGCTAATTTTACTTCATTAAAAGGGGTTACAGAAATCAGAAAATCAGTGCAAGAACCATTGAATCATATAATAAGGAATCAAATGATAATGTTTTTACAGCGCAGTGTTTGATTTTTTTCTGAAGGAAGAAATTATTTTATTGCATCCTACAGTATGCAAGGTGCTTTGTGGTCACATTGGCAATCATCCTAAGCGTCATCCGCAGTTTTATTTCAGGGAGACCTGTCAGCTGCCTTTCAAACAATTACCAATCAAATTCTCCTCTCCACCCTCTCTAAACGTGGCATCTCAGGATCTGCCATCTGCAGGTTTGTGTTTTAGCTTTCAGGGAGATTCCAAAGTGCACAACTTATCGACCGGATGCCACAAAGCTCAGTGCTTTGTCCCCTTCCCTTCTTCATATACACCAACTCAGCTAGACCTTCATCATGCCTTTCTGATAAATTTTAATGGGTGAATGAAAGCCACCTTCCCCTCAACCTCTCAAAGCCCGAGTTCATTGTCATCCCAGCCAATCAATCTATGCAACCACAGATCAATACCAAGCTTCGTTCAGCCAAACTCAACCGAAGATTAATGTATGATGACCTGCTGACATTTAAATTTAAGGCTTCTTTCTTGCCCAACATCTGGAAGATCAGACAATATCTGTCATGTGTTGCCCTTTACTTCCAATGCGGCAGCATCATTTACCCAGCAATATTGAAAATACATAAATACTGAAACTATACTTTTGTCGGATTTTATATTGGCTGCATCTTGGAAAGGATCTGTACGTTAATATTGCCAAAGTGAAGTTCTGGCAAGGACTTTTCTGTGTTTATTAATTTTAAAAGTTTCCCGAGTATGCATACTATACTCTTACTGTTTACTGTACACTACTGTGTACTGTAGCATCGTTCACTGCCACTCTAGTCAATGCTCAGGATTCCAAAGCGTGAGCAGTGGAAATCATTTCCAACACTTGTCAAGCTGGGCAGAATAAATCGACACGGACAGTCGGTGTATACGGACTCGCCATTAGATTATCCATCACCTTTTCACCATTAAGTCAAAACAGGCACCAAACGAACAACACTGCCATTTTAGAACAAAGCAACATGTTGTTTCAACAAATTTCCCTTTATCCCTGCATCATCTTCGAGTTCTCCTATGATTTGTGTACAGCTGTTCTCGGCTACACTTCTTGTGCTCACACTCAGGAACGGATCCAGTGGGTTGTTTGAATGTGTATGAAAGGGATTAGTAAATACTGATAGACACTTTAAATAGCAGCCTCTTCCATCACTGTGTCAATGTGGTATGAATAGGCAGGTGTGACCTGTGTAAAAGGACTTTAAGTAGTCAGAAAACTACAGTAGAATTGTGATTCACAAGCTCAAGTCCGTTTGACCATTTGCACAAATGTTTTTGTGAAAAAGACATTTTGGGTTGTTTAAACTAGTAAAACTGCTAAAGTATTGCATGCTCCCGAACTATTAAAAAACATGTTTCAAAGACACCGTTTTGTTGCCAAGTTATTTTTTATTTATTTATTACAGTTTTTCATTGCCCAGACTTCAGTATTGACTCTAAGCTAAAAATGTTTTTGACAGTATAGTTTTGTAATGGACTTGGCTCTAACTGAATGGGAATCAATAACAAGAACACAATTTGTAGGGAAACAGGGTTAGGAGAGATCAGAAATGCTGCTTATCTCTATGAAACAAGTGCTTGAAGAGTAACAGTATATTATTTACCTATTGACCTTTTCTTTTTATCCTCTCACAATATGGGGCCAAGATTTCTATAGTTGATAAATATGAGAGCCCTTGACTTTGTAATGAGATTATATTCCAGTTTGAAATAATTTATTAAATATATAACTTTAATATTTGACCATCATAACAACAACATTTAAATAAGAAGCAAGTACACTATGCTATTCTTCTCTTCTCTAGTACCTCACTTCAACAGCTTTTATAAGGAGGGAGGGGCCATCCCGTCCATGTAAACAAGATGTAAATACAGCTCAGCATCTCACTCATTGACTCATGACTGAGGCACCTCCAAATCTGATTTTTTTGCACATCCAGATTATACGTAGTTTGCTTTTTTGCCAGTCTGGACACAAAAAGCCACATGAGATCAGATTTTTCCTAATTGAAACCACATACACCGGTGATTGCGAATGCTATTCGAATCTGATTTCTTCAGATCTGAACTCAATCTGAACGTCTCGGTCACTTCAATGCGTCTTCTGCGGCACTTGCAACGTGACACCACCGACAATAAAAACAACGTAGATCAGGCAAACCGGAAGTAAACTTTGGTCTGTGAAAGAAAACAGCAAGAATAAAAACGAACAGGTAGTAAAACAAGCCCACAGACAGACTGCTCCACAAGACTGTTTGTGTCAAAAATAGACACACTTCTCTGTCATGCATTTTGCCGTTGTATTTCCTGGGCGTAACCTGTTACCATAGAAATCAATGTGGATCAGACCATGTCAATACGGACAGGCAGATCAGATCTGGTGACTTGCAATTTGTAATATGGACAGTCAGTCACTTAGATCGGATTTGATAGGATTTGGGGAAACATTTAATTTGGGTAGCAGTCTGAATTAAGCCTAAAAGAGATATTAGAATATCCTGGATTTCTGCTGTTTGTGTCAAATGTCACACATTCTTCCTTTAACTCGACAGAAAGTGCATGTACACACGCAATATTGAGAAACTTCAAGACATTTGTAAGATATGTTTCTTAAGTCATCAAATACTGCAAGATGGGTCACACTTGTTGACGGGGAAGGATTGTTTCTTAAACACTGAGGTTCACATAAAAACTAAGAGACAAACAAGAACATGTTTACGCTCATAACTTTTTTTAAAATTCACATTATTTGTGTTGTTTTCTCCTGCAGCCACAAACTCTGTTTAACATGGTGACTATAATGAGTGAGACAGAACTGTGAGCATATCTTTCCTCTGGAGCAGATTTGTCCTGTCTCTACCCCCAAACCTCAGGTGGCCCAATCAAGCAGCGGGCCTTTGAAGTGTAACTGACTGCAGGCCGTAACTCTCTGCTCTGTGTGTTTGTGAGTGAAGTTTGAATTTGAACATTATTGTGTCAGATTCTTTTAATGCTTCTAATGTTGTTTGTGTGTGTGTGTGTGTGTGTGTGTGTGTGTGTGTGTGTGTGTGTGTGTGTGTGTAGGTGTGTGTGTGTGAGAGAGAGAGAGAGAGAATGTGTGTGACTATGGGTGTAGGTCTCTGTGCTGTGAGAGAACATTCTCCCCCCAAAGGAACAGCATTAAAGAAAGGATAACAGTTGTCCATCTGATCTTCCTCCCATGACAAAGGGGATCAAACAAAGTGTCAGGTGATTTGCTCTGTTCTCCCTCACAGGGCAGCTAAGCCCACCATGATAAATGTGTCCTTGAATAACAGAACTAAAACTACTACAAAGCAAGGTCTGCATCTACATTCTGTTTACACAGCATCCCTATGGATGGCGCCAATGTGACCCCTGATGGCTAATCCTCTGTGCTATTAAATCTGCTTACTTTATGCTTCTTATCAGTGTAAATAATGCATCAAAAAATGTAACTAATAAAATAACAGTATAGTTCCTTAATCTATGCCTTTTTTCAGTCATGTAAGAATTGGCTGATTTCAGAGGTAAAAATTAAGTTATAATGTGTCTTTGTTCAACACTTTGAACTACAGAAATTACAGATTACTTTGTTATGTTTAGGCCGAAAAAATATAAACTTAATACTAAAGAGCTACATATACCAGTGTGGTATTCCCCCTCTAGAACATTGCACTCCCAGAAAGCAGACCTTTTATGTTACAAACAGTCTAATGTATCATGAAAGTTGAAATGTATTATGGGAAGCAGAGCCTTACGTTAAAGGGTCCCTTCTCCTTTTAAATCATCAACCAGTCAGGGTCTGAGAGGAAACCCTCTTTACTTGTAGGAGTCGGCTTTAAACTTTCCTTGTAGTTATAACCATGATTACAGTGGTTAATGTTAATATTAGACTGATCAGTGTTATCTGTTACTGCTCATACTGCATGTTCTTTTACTAATTAAACTGCACAGTAGATATAAATCTATCTTATTTATTGTTCTTGTTGCTTGGTTTGTCTCGATCTTTCTCTTTCCTCCTTCATCTCCCGCTATCCCACTTTTCAAGCCCAAAAGCATTTTGGCAGTCAGCTGTTTAACATGAGTCTGGGTTTGCTTGAGGTTTCTGACTCTTTAAGTTCATTTGTTACTTTTATTTAAAAGAACTGGTTCCTTGTTACTGTAACTTTGCTAGGCGATGCTCATACTGGAACTGGAACAACGTTGGGTCCATTTACTGTAAATAAAATAAGGAGTTTTTTACCTGCTTTTTGAAAAGTGTCTTGAGATAACATTTGTTGTGAATTGGTGCTATACAAATAAAGATTGATTGAATTTGTAATTCACAAAAAAAAAAAAAACGTAACCATAAAGACGAGATTAACAAGGTGACACAGCCGCAATGAACCTCACAAACATATTTCTGGAAAACAGTTTCAAAGCCTTAAACCTGGTGTGCAGTCATCTTTTTTTTGTGTGTGCAGAGTTTACCATAGCGTAAAAAGAAGGGTGGTGACACATTGACACACCTCTCTCCTGAAAGACAATATTAATACGGCTCTGTTTTCTACATTGGATAGAACTAAACTACAAGACGTTTGGGAAAAATGTGAAGTCACCATTAAAGCATAAATGAAAGATTTGCCGTGTTCCAAAACTATTGGTATTTCCAGGTTTTTTTCCTGAGACAACATTTTTTGCTGATTTATTCTTGTATATGCACTGCTGATGGTGTCAATGCCTAATGTTTTTCCTGCAGGCACAACCATTTTCCTCGTATAACAGGCTTTGACTCTCATTACAGGCATATACAACTTTTACAATTTAACATTGAGCAACCTACCAATGTCTTCAGCGCTATGTTGTTAGACACCTACTTTAACAGGAAGCTACATACTTTGTTTATTAAAATTGTGAAAGCATGGGGGATTTTAATATGGCACTTTATTACCTGACCCCATGTAAAAAAAAACAAAAAAAAACAAGAAGCGCTTCTGAGGTTTTACCGCTCTTATGGCAGCTCCCTGGTCAGATTTCTGCTCAACAGATAAATAAGGGACAAGTGTTCACAAAGCAGGAGCTCTCTTCACACTCTTGATCTTCTAGATACCACTCACCACAGGGAAGGGATGTGTGAGATTTGGTCTGAAGTGGTTTCCCCTGGAGTATAACCCTCTGGTGCCAGGACCCAATCAGTAAAAGCCATGCCTGCTCCCCCTGAGAGGTTTGATTCCATCAGACAGTATAAAGGGCCATGTAGCAGTAACCCTGGCAGACTCTGGAGTGTATTATGATTGGCCACACACAAAGACACTCAATTTATTATCCTTAATAGGAGAAAGGTAACAGAGACTGAGGGTATTTTCCTACCCGAGTGTCTTTATCTTCAACTTTTCAAGGCTGCAGAGCTGGAGATTCAAAATCATGTGTGCTGTACCTGCATGGCATTTGCCACATTTGTCAGGCATGAAATAGATAATTAACACTTAAGTCAAAAGAAAAGAGAGAAAAAGAGTTTAGTGCCAACTCAACTCGAAATCTAAACACTGATAATAAAAGGAAACAAAATGAAAGTTTAAAGAGCAACAAGCTAACCTCGGACTGACTGTAGCATTGCTAAAATGGTAAAAGGGGCGGGACATATCTCAGAGCAAAACCAAACGACGGACCAGTTACAAGAGAGCAGATCAGCCAACCAATCAGATCAGACTTGGCACACATGGGGAGCCTTTTTTAGTTTGTCTCTTTGTGGGGGATTCTGAGCATTAGAAATACAGGCAGATAAAAGAGGCTGCATGGAGCTGCAGTACATGAAAACAGACATTTTTTTCGAACAGTAGCGAATGTAAACGTACTTTCAAAGACACATAAAATAGATATATGAACCCCCAAAAGGGTATAATATGGGACCTTTAACTACAACCGGCGTAAGGAAGCCCAGTGGGAGTGTTAGCCAGGAGGCTAGCCCTAACACTATTGATCGATGCGCACATGCTGGTTTCAATCATAACCTGGGTGGTCCAATTTACTGGGCCTTTCAAGTGCTCAGTGAATGGCCCACAATGTTTGTCTGAAGTCAATTTGAAGGGTTTAAGAAGATAACTTTTGTTGGCTGCTAATTCTTGGTCAACCTTCAAAATAAACAAAGCCATATTTTTTAAATCTCTAGTTCTTGAGGTTAAACTTTAATATAATATATATATATATATATATATATCCAACTCCACATACACTTGGAGAACAGTATGACACACTATGATGGAATTACCATAGCTGTTGCGGGCTCAGGTTAATGAGTCCTGAAAATGTCAATCTTAACTCAACATAAATCAATGGCTGAGTGCTTCATAGGCATTTAAGGATTATTTATTTCTGCCATGTCCAACTACCCATTCGTCAGGACCAACATCCTGAATGTTGTTTGAATTAGTGCTTTCGATGACAAGGTCGTAGCTAACACTTTTCAGCTAAATAAAGATAGACACAGCAGTCCCATTTGTCATTTCTGCGACTGATTTATGAATATTGATAAGCACTGGGACGTTCGCTGTCTCTTCCTGCTAATTCTGGCAGTTTGTTTTCCCATATGTCCTAACCGGTGTGTTTTTCTTTTCAATGTTTTTTTTTTTACCTGCCTTCATTAATTTTTGATAAAGACCCATTTATCTCTTCTTTCCCCTCTTCCCCTTGTCCTGCTCTGTGATCTTAAACTTGTCATCACCCCTTTTATTGTGAAAACAAATATAATACCATTCAATTTGTTGCTGTCTTATAGGCTGGCATTCAAGCTAAGAGTTTGAACCTTCCCCCACATTGTTCTACCCATGTTGTTTTTTTAGTGACTGACCTTTCAATATGGTGATAGTGATTAATCTTGTATACCAATACAACATATCAATCCCTTATGTTATTGAGTGATGGACAGCCCCAAGCTGCCACATATTGTTTGTACGTTTTCTTGTTGTTGATTTTTTTGTCTTTTATCTATTCACTTTGACACTGTAAAAGGGAGTTTGTGCTTATGTGTGCGGCAAAAAAAATTATATCCTGAGATGGTTGGAAATGGAAGGAGTTGTTTGATTTTATTCTTTTCTTCTTTTTTCCTTGCTTTCCTCTCAGGGAAGAAAACCAAGTACTGTACCAACCGTTAATCAGCAGTGCTGAGATTAACTCCACACAAGAAAAATCGAAAGGAAGAGATTTTTCTTCTCGGCCTGGACTTGGCAAGCATTCCTCCCTTCCCTGAATCCCTCGTTCGTTGTCCGGACGGAGACGAGAGGGAGCGTAGAACAAAGCAGTAAGCATTCCTTTGTTGGGATTAGGTGAAAAGAGAAAGGCTCTTGTCTTATAGGCACTGGGCGCATGTTTCTCCATCTAATTTAATAACGCGCCTTTGTGCCTCTGAGATTTTTCTTTTCTTTTTTTCTGGTCGTGCTTGGCTGGGTGTGTATTTGTTTATGAAGTGGAAGCCTTACACTTGCGAACCATTCCATTCATGCTGATGTGATGCTATCCTAAACCATGACGACAGACAAAGTGATTTGAAATAATCCACCTTGACCTGTGAAACGGCAGGAAACACTTTGAAGGCACACATGTTGGAGAAAATCTGTTCTGCTTCTGCATGTGTGTTTGATTGTGATAACATTAGGGGGTAAAAAAAAATACATCACCCATATGCGACTGGCATGGATTTGGATTTGGACTGCTTTTGTTAGTTTTCATTTATTAACAGCTCAGACTTTTACGGAAAATAAGCATAATAAATTATGTCTGCATTGATTCACATTTATTGACCTTTCTGCTCTATACAATTTGATTCAATCTGGGACAGCGAGATATAGTGTGAAGAATGTGTGGTTTCTCTTAATGGATAAAGCTTATGAGAAAATCTTACAAGGGAACTCATCAGCCATAGCTCATATCAACTTTAAATCCTTCCTTTACCTTTGCTCTCTTCATCAAAATGCCTTCTTGTCTTCTATAAAATCCCTTTGACCTGACACAATGTTATAGCTGTGATTAAAGTGACATCACTTCATGCCCTCTTTGTCAGGGTCAGTTGGCCTTTGGGATATTGGAGGGGCAGATGCTACATGTCTCAAGCACCCTACTCTAAATGTATTTAGTTTGAGGGTAAGGATTTGTGAATGAGGGAAAAATTTGAAAGGAATAATCAATTTGGCTGCTAATCCAAATGACCTCACAGGTGGCAGGATTGGGCTATTGACCGCATGTCAAGTTGTAAATCACTTAGAATTAAGTATTCACAATCTCAGGGTCTTCAAGAAGTTATTACAAAGATAAGGGCCCTTTATCTCAGTGTAGCTGCCATACTTCAGGTGGAATTTTGCTGCTTCACAGCCATCTTTAACAACACAGGAAATCAATCACTAAACCCCTAAAAGGTATTGTTCACTGCTATTGACTGCTTCTCACCCACTGACTGCCCCCACATTGAATGTCAGTGGCTAATGCTCAGCTTGGCCTGTCTGTATTTCCCATGCTGGAACAAGAGGTCCATACAGGTCTATTTATTTAAATTAATTTGATTTCCCCTCTGCTTTGTGTTTACAGCACGTGTGTTTGGGGCTAGAGCAACACAGAAACTAATGTGTTCTTCCTTCCGTCGACTGTCACATAGGAGTGTATTTCTCACAGCAGACAAGCGGGACAAAGTGTAGAATAAGAACGAGAGGAATATAAACGGGGAAATAAACATGAGGAGGTTGTTAATATAAAATTGAGTACTTGGACACAAACTGCCAATCCTCAAACTAACAGTGACATGTCAAGTTGGCACCACCTATTTACTCATTTCACATATATCTACACACACACAAGTTCCCAGGGGCTAAAAGTCCAGAGAAAATTAAAGTGTTTAAAAGTGAATAGGAATATTTGCATATTGCAAAAACGTGCCTTGTGTGCACTTATTTGTGTCTCTGTGCCTGTTTGTACATGGGTACTGCTGTAGTTCTCTGGCCACTCCACAGGTCTTGTGGGCAATGGAGCTGGAGACAGAAATTCAGAACAATACCTGCCAGTAGCCCCTGTGGAGTTTTTACAGCAAACTAGAGAAAAGGCCTTCAATGTAACAAAATGAGAAACATATGCAGAAGTTATTCATTCTGTCCTCAGCTTTCATGTGTAAATCCATGTACCGTAAATTCCGTACTATTGAGCGCACCTGGATATAAGCCGCACCGGCTAAAAATAAGTACCGTAAATTCCGTACTATTGAGCGCACCTGGATATAAGCCGCACCGGCTAAAAATAAGTAAATAAATGTATTTGTACATATATAAGCCGCACTTGATTATAAGCCGCAGGTGTCCACGCTATAACAAGAGCTATTTACACAGACGTAGGCTACCGGTAACATCCGCAAATACTGTAGCGTCCGTACGGACGTTAAAGGACGACGAGAGCGTTCAAATAATAACTTTTAATAACCCGATCACTGTCGGCCGTGACCACGCCGTTTACAGCAGAGAGCAACACATAACTTGCCGTAACAATCCAACTCTCTCACCCAGCGTTCTCTCATACAGCCACTCAACGCGTTCTCGCTGGTGCATTCACTGACTCTCCACATAATCGGAATTATGAACACATTATCAACTACTGACTTTACAACATGAACCGTTACAATACGAAGCCTAGCCGACGGTGTCTGTAACACGGCTGATGAAAAAGATGACCGTAATATATTTCACAAGAAAAAGTCCATCCATTCACTGCCTCAGAATGACTTCATTACTCACTTCCTCAGTCTCTGTTGTCGCTGTCAGTGTCATCTTAACGTGCAGCAGCTCTGTTAGCTTCTTTGACAGCCAGGTCGATCGCCTTTAACTTGAAAGCTGCATCATATGCATTTCTCCGTGTGTTTTCCATCATGAGGGTGCGTGCATGAAGCGCAAAATGACTGATATTTAGATCCAACGTGACGAAGTCAAATGTTTTTGCGGCAGAAGCTCATTGTCCCCCATAAAAAATCCATGCATTAGCCGCACCGGAGTAGAAGCCGCAGTGCTCGAAGTGTGAGAAAAAAGTAGCGGCTTATAGTCCGGAATTTACGGTACATATGTGTGGCTACATGTGACTCTTTAGCGATGGTCATGCCACACAAACAAATAATGAATTAAACAAGGCTTGTATGGAAATATTTAAGAGATATGTGCTGGCAGTATGCATGTTACTGTCCTGTGTTTTATCTCCAAGTGTGTGCGTTTTGTAACCTTAAGTGTGTGAGTTTGTGTACTGTTAAATATGTGTGAGCAGGACTCCCCAGTAAAGACAAAGACTATCTTATCTGTATGTGTGCTGAACAGCTTGACATACAGTAGTGTGAACACAGACATGATCTGCTTGCGTGGTTGACTCGATTCATCATCTATCCATCCGCTGTAGAACACTTAAAATTCAAAATACACTACGAAGGCAGTAAAAGGGGAAAGAGTAGAGAGACACATGGCATCCTTTCAAAATGTATAGACCTTTCAAATATTACTGGGACTGTGAGAATGCTAGGGTTTTATGTGTTGCATTGAAAGGTCAAAAACAATATTTTTGCATCTCCTGGTGTTTAAAATATATACTGTTATTACTATAAAAACACCCTTTTTCTGTGGCTAAATATTCAAAGTCTTAGAGAACAGGACAGATTAATGTAAAACTGATAACTATACCAACAATTGTGAAAAAGAAAAAAAAGATTGCGACACAATTCTTAACTACTGTGAATGTTCCCATACATCAGGCTGTGCGACGATACATTAAAATATGCACACATTTACATTAGCCGCTTTCAAATTAGCATACCTACAGTATACTGTATTTGTTTTGGTGTATCCAAAGCAAGCAGCAAAATCCTGCAGTTCATCAAGTTTCTGCTTTAGGCTGGTGCCAGAAACATTGGAAGTCACATCCACACAACAGCCAGAATCAAGTCTGATTCGTTACCGTCATCATGGGCACACACTATGAATTTTAAACAGCTAGTTTTGTTCTATAAATGATGTGCGTTATCCATAGTTGTGCACGTAGCTGACACGATTGACGGGTGGGTGTGATAAAATGTCAAGAGGCTTAAAACCCGCTTCAGCACCACCCCTTAGTGTGTCGTTAAATTGACTGAAAGTTAGGCTGACACAGCATTTCCAACATGGTGGCTGTTGCTGATCAGCCTCCACAGCCCCCCTGCTGTAACCAATGGCTATTCCAAAGGGTTCATGATTATCTTCAGGTTTCTTCTCCAATTGGTGGGTTTGACCTTTGGTTGGCTTTTAGACTATGGATTGGACCTTTAAATGTTTTGGGTCTCATTTGGTTACTCTATTATCATAGATGCCATGTGTGGATGAGCTGTTAATTAAGGTTAAGTGGTCTGCTCAGCCTCGCACTGCAAAGCAAATGATGTTATCCAACACAACAGCAGGCTTAATAAATAGATGCCCATGTGGTTGTACATGAATAAACATAAACAAGCACACGAGTGAGCAAGTATAGGGAAACATGTTATATGCATGCAATCATAAACATGCATATGGGTAGTCAACTGTGGCTGAATTCACAATCGCACACACAAACACACTTTTTCTTCTCCAGTCTGACCCTGTAAGCTTGTTGAGCTGTGTGATGTGAATGTGTTATGACACTCTCTGCAGGCATGCAAAATTAAACAAGGGCTCCCACAGGAGGAACCATACATTCTTAAGCTGTGATTTCCATTGCTTTGTATACCTCGGGATGTTAAGAGCTTCTGCTTGAGACACACTTATCACACACAGACAGACATTTACACAATGTTGAACGGTAGAAAATGACTTTACATTATGTATCCTTGCTTCTTTCCATACCTATCATGCCTTGGTTTCTTCACAAGGCACTGCAAATTCTTCTTTTCTCTTACTTATTAATGATTTTTCTGATTGTGCTTTACATGTTATTGTTGCTATGCCTAAAATAAATAATAAGCACAATCATTTGCAAACATAGGTACAAATATGAATGCAGTAGAGGAGTCACATGCAATACTATCTTGAAAACTTTTATGTCCCACTTATAGTATAAAGCAGTGGTGTTTTTGCAAGGGGTCCGTGAAAATCAAACATCTCTTAAAAATAGATCCTATGAAGTTACAGGAGGTCCTCGGGTTACGACGCACGCAGCAGGTTTCACCTGGCTCGCGATGTTTTTGGGAAGAAGAGAGACATTTTTGAAACATTTTTTGGAAATTATTTATTTTTAATTTTACCAAATATTAAAAAATTGTATATTTAGAAAGGTAAAAGGTAATATGATAGGAAATTTAATTAAACGTGGTACTTAGAACCATCCTCTCAGCAGGGAGTAACACAAAAAGACGAGTTGGCCAAGCACACCAGCTGCTCCTGCGTTATGTCAGCAGGTGACACTGAATGGAGGTTTTCAAGAGAGATTGAAGGTATTTCTTAAATCTTAAGTTTTATTTGCTCAGAAGTTTCTAGAATATCAGAACTATGGGACTGCTTAATGCGTAATGGCCCAAATCGTCTCCAGCTTTCCATAAGTTGCCTCAGGGTTGATCTTACATATGCAGGGGATCCAGGAGTCCAAAAAGGTTGAGAACCACTGGTATACAGAACAGCATAAAAACACCGTCAAATTCAGAGCTCAGCTACTCGAGGCATCTTTTTTCCTGTTTAGATGTCTCTTTTCTCATGCATAGAGAAAGGCCCATAATGTGTATCTTCTGAATAATATAATACCTGTGAGTATCGCAACCACAAGGGAAAGGCTGATGATGATGTGTGTGTGAGAATGGGAGAAAGGGAGTGCAAGTGAAAAATGCATTTCCTTCTGTTAAACATTCCCGCTGCACCCACATGGGAGTGTTTTGGCAGGATAAACTTCTTCTCACCTGTGATGCGTTACCTTCCTCTTGAAAGCACATGAGCCTAAAGCAACATCCTGACCCACTTCAAGTAGAAGAAAGCCAGGCCACCTGCAGTGAAAGCACCGAAAGTGGTGCAAAGTCCAGGTCCAGTAAATACTCCAAAAGGAGAGATGCTGAAGCAAATAAAATCCAAAGGTTCGTAACATCGAGAGAGAGGTAGCAAGTGATGAGAAAACATGCTAAAAGGATGAACACAATTACAGTATTTCAAAGGCTTTCTTGTGAGTATGGTGTCCATATTAGAACATCCTCAGTTCTTGGAGGCTGTGTCTGAAATCACTCCCTATTCACTATTAACTGTCCAAATTCTGCTCCATATAGTCCACTCAATGTATCCCACAATGCATTGTGAGAATTAGTGTACAAATGATGATCACTAGCTAAGTAATATGTAACATCTTGCATTTCAATTTCAGCAACAACAAAAAAAAAAAAATGGGCCTGACTGATGGAAAAATTATGTTCTGAGTTGTAAAATGCACATGAAACAACTGCTCATGTCAGAACAACAACTCAAAAAAAACTTGGAAAATAATTATGTCCGACTTGACGTCAAAACTGCATCAAATGGGGAACAAAATATGTTTTTTTAATGGTAATGTAGCATTCATGCAGGTATTGCACTTTATCATTGTGCTTAAATTGACAGCTTTTCACTGATCTTCGTTGTAGGATCCACTTTTTTGTGCCGTTATTATACCACTTATAAATCACAAAGATTAAGGAAATATTTTATTTTTTTACAAACACTGGGCAGTCTGAAGTTGGACATCAGTCGTCAAAGATTCACAACAAATGCGGTAAAACACGGCAACACCACCAACGTCCACGTATACATGACAAGAAGTTTGCAACAACAGCTAGGCTCGCCACACACCGTCAGTGTGTGCCAGCAACGAATGAAGCTTTCATGGTCAACTTGTAAACGAGCTCAGAAGATGACAGAGGCACTTCTCTGCTGTATTTTGTAAAGACTTATGCATGTATAACTTGTTTTGATAAGGAAGGCTTCAGATAGCTGCTGAGTGAGTGAGTCACGCTGTGAAACTCCACTCATTCAGTCAATACAGTATCTATACTGCTTCAGTAGTTTACAGATGTACAGTAAATCAAAAAAAGATTCTTGCAAATTCAAGTGGACTAATAGTCAAATGAAACCAAAATATTACACATTTTAGAAAAAACAGAGGGAGAGAGAGACAACAGAGGAATATTTTAATAAAATTGTATTAGTAGCTCTGGCATTATAAACTGAACATTTTGGTTTACTTTTAGGATTTCTAAGGGTGTACATTTATGACTTTTAAGTTGTAGGATCCTCAGATCTATGAATCTGTGGTTATTCTCAGCCAAAAAGAATAGCCGTTAAAGGGAATTCTTTGTAGAACATGGTCATGATCCAAAACTAACGTGTATTGCCTCTGTATCGTGAGGTTGTGGGAAATACCCAGGCCTAGAATACACTGAAGTTGGAAGAACGACTTCCCAACTCGAAAATATTGACCACCCAAGCAGCACCTGAATGCAGCATTATTTAGTGACATTTGCTACAACACTACTGTCCTCTCCTCTACTGATTCTGAGAGTTCTTTCAGAAGGAATTCTTTGAAATTCCTGGCAGAAATGCACTATTTGTCTGTGTCCATAGACAAAAAAGTGACAGCACAGAAACCATCAGTTCACTCCAGCTCGAGTTAGCCCAGGCTGTCTAACAGCACCTGCCTGTGAAGACGCATCTCATAGAGAGAGCCACAAACATCCGATTCAAGCACAAGATCTTCAAAATCCCCTTCATCCATATTGCTTAGAAACTTTGATTACACAGAGCACAAAATTCACAACATCTGTAATGAAATTGATTCTGAAAACAACTTTTATAATAACAAACAACAATTACAAGCGCTACACTGAGGCATTTAACGTAATTGCTGTATCTGAGACTTGGCATGAGAATGACAAAGGTAAAAATGTTGAAATGGAAAACTGAAAACTGTTTACGTCTAACAGGACACATTAGAAAGCACTAAGATGTACCATGCTTAAAAGCACAACAAAAACATAGATAATATTCTTGAATGCCTCACTATTAAAATCAGAAGAAAAATCAATAAATATAGTTATAAGCTGTGTGTATAGAAGACCTGGATTTAATTGTAAATTAGATGCTATGTTTGGTAACTCAAACAACAAAGTCCATATCAAATGTGGTAATTTTAATATTGACCTGCTTAACCCTCGTGGAAACAATAGTGCAATTGATTTTATCAACCCAAAAGCAATAGTCTATAACCTGTTATTAAAAAGCAAAATGTTTATCACTTTCAAGACAGAGGAAGGTTTTATGAATAATTGGAACATCACAGGCTATTTATAACTATTAACACTTTTACGAATATTGAGTTTACATGGATTGAACTTAGAACAGAAATTTAATGTGCCAATGGGGTTTTAACTGAAATATATTTTTTAAAAATGCTCATGATCATGAAGAGCTAGAGGACTGATATTCGTTGCTGAAAGTGCAGCAGCCATGTGTCCACACAGCTGCTCCCCACACAGCCAGTCAAGCTGAAGCTGGCTGCCTCCATCATCCGGCCCCAGTGTTTTTTCCACTGGCTTAATGTTGTTGCCATCCCTGAGGCAGAAGAGCACAAAAAGCATCTACCATCACAGCGAACACAGGACTCTCTCGAAAAATATGGAGCGCCATCTGGTCTTCATTCTACCAAAGACCCCCACTCGATAACTGAACAGGCCCTTTCATGGCGCCTATTGTACCAAGCTGCCACTACACCTCTCACACTCTCCTTGTACAGTATGGCTTTATTAGGGTGACTGGGCGTAACATACAGGGATAGCCCCCATACCCCCATGACCCAAAATGCAGTAGCCCCCCACAAAAACATCTAAAAACTGAAACTGGTGGTCACACACAGCTTGCATGTGAACACAATAAAATAATTTTCTCTTAAAATAGCACTGAGCATGTTTACTTGAGGGCTTAATTCTGAAGTGGCTGCCATCGATGCTGCCAAAAACACTAGAGCTGCAGAACCAGCCAGGTTTTCAAAGCCAGCATAAATTCTAAGGAGGTCAACTCTCAGGGTGGAAGTAGATGACCCTGTTCTTTTGCCCAAATAATTTATAGGAAACATATGCGCTATGTCATGCACATTTAAAGGGATGAATTCAAAGGCTCGGGAAACCACACAGTATGAGTTGGCAATTGCCAACCAAAAAAACAAAAACAAGAATCTCCAGATTAAAGCCCCTACCTTGGTCAGATGGTGAGTGCAGGATGTCGATCAGGTGGAGTATTGTGGGTCTGGAGAGGCGGAAGTCAGGACGGAGATCACTTTGGTTATCAATATACATGGCCAACACTGGAAAATGGCGGTTCAGTCTGCAATATGGAGTTTGATGTCCAAACTGTAAATAAAGACATTAATTCTCATAATTATGGTGTTTTTAAATATGTGACAAAAAAGGTATGTAAATATTACTCACTAGAAGTGTGATTATGAGTATTGTGACTACAATACTGGCATGTCTAAGTTTCACTAGGAGGAAGACACTACGTTACACACTGAAAATCCAGATATGACAATGGGATCTAATATATCAGCGTTCTAAATTATTCAATAAAACAGGATACAGTGTACTGTACACCGAACAAATATTTGCATATAATTAAAGATCAATATGTAAACAATATACATACAGACAATGCCTCGAAAGGGAAAGGATGAAGGCAGATGGATTGTGGAGAGGGTTTCAGCAGCATGTGATCAAGATAAGCACATAACTACTTCCTGTCACATGATACTTAAAACCTAACTTAAAGTTAAACACTAGGGAGCAGAAAATCTCATTTAAAGCTGTAACAGAAGATACTGTGAATCCCCAACTGTCCATGAGCTACACGTCTTAGTTGTGCAACAGGGACGTCTTGAGTGTCCATGTCTTTATTAATTCAATTCAGTTCAATTCAATTCAATTTAAAAAAAACAAAACTATTTGTCCCCAGGGGGCAATTTCCAATGTCAATTGTATGAGTTTTCTGCCTTTGGGGCCTGCTACCTGTAGTGAGCCTTGTTTATTGGTTTGATGTCCAGTTTGAATTTGGGGACGTGCTGTCCATGTTTGTCTTTTTATGACACAACTGACTTGAAGTGAAGTTGACCAAAAGCATCATGATAACAGGATGTTCCATTTTTTACGTTGAAGTGGTACGAGTACAGTTTGTTATACTCCTGCAACTGATGGGAACCCTCTGACTGCAGACCGTGTTTTAAACACCAAGAGACATTGAAAACCCGTTTTTATTATAAAAAGTCATTTTTTCACATGACACATCCAGTGTTGTTTTGGTCCACTCTTGATGACATAATTTTTTCAGCTCCTGACCCTGTTGTATATTTAAACGTTAATGTGTTTAATTCTGAATAAAATAAATAAAGGCCACGTCTTTTTTTTTTTTTCTGAGAGCATTTCGCCCGAAGCCACCTTTTTCTAAGGCCTTTTTATCTTGAGTCTGACACATGAAAGGGGTTTTGCGGACTGACACCTTATGGTATAGCTCCACTAGTTTACAGTGACAGTGTCTCAACGTTTTCTATTCATTTTTCAATGGAGAGCCAGAGAGACAGTCGTGCAATACATTAGCACCGGATAAGAGTAGACCAGGTTAAGTGACTTGCCCAAGGTCACACTGGACATGTTGCTCGCAGGAGCTGGGTATCGAACCCTCGAATTTCCGATTAAAAGGTGACCACTGAGCCACAACTGTCCTTTTGGTTGGTTAGGTATATTTCAATATTAGGTCTGTATTTGTGTATATCAAATTTGTTTTCCCTCGGAATGAAGTTGCTTGGCTTAATTCAGATTTTTTCAAACAAAAAAAACCTTTAGTCTACTCAATTTATCCACACATGCAGACAAAGAAGTTTAGCCCGCGTTTTAAAAAGCTCCATTTGAAACTCCATTATTTATAGGAGGTCAGCACAGAATCAACAGTAATCACGAAAACATTAACATTAAAATTAAGTCATGAAATGCTTCAGTTTTGAAAGGAGCAAGGTACATTAATCGGGGGCATTTACAGTTGGGATGTACAGACAGTGGACCTTTTCTGTCTCGCTGATGTTTTTCTGCTCTCTTGGTTTTGCTGTGTGTTATTTTTTTTTTCTTAAACTTGTATTTTTTCACAGAGTCATGAATACCTCATGTGTGCCTGCAATCGTTCGCGTGCTCTCTCTAATTAGCGTAGATGGTTCATGAGGAGGGGAGCATTCAGTTCCTGTGCACGGAAAAAAATACTGACAGCACATTTGTACAAGGAGCTACTCTGCAATGTCAGTTGGGGCCAGCACTTGGTGGGGAGAAAACAAATGGATAAACTACCCTTGCTTTCAGTTTTTTTCTCAATAGAGGATAGATCATCAATCTGCATATTCAATCTGATCCCCTTTTGATGACAGTTGGCTCATTAATATGAAACACTTATCTCTCATTGATTCCTCTTTCTGAGGACTGTGCTATATCACAGCTCTTGATATTTTTCCTGCCACTCAGTGACACACAGCAGTGCTTCCAGAAGACAAACTTAAAGCTGCCAATAATAGAAATAATAACATTGTATTTAGAGCTGTATGCCTTAACTAGTGACTTGGCTCTCGTTGTACACATGTAAACATTAACAATCAACTAAAAATATAAAAAAAATAATTAAAGACTAATATGTACAAGACTAAATAAGATAATGCAGTGGTGAGTAGTGGAACAGGATGATGACGTAAAAATTAGGTAGTTATCATTTCAGCATTTATCAACAAACAAAATGGCTTCCACAGAGCACATGGTGGGAGATGCCCAACAAACAAACAAAAATAAATCAGAGCCCAACACTCAAAACAAGAACCAATCTGGTGACAAAGAACAGACAAAACAGCATACAACTAGACCAACTGATCAAAGCACCAACAAACAAGTTTACCTATAAGGCAGCAAATGATCAAAATGGACGAGCCCCCTCTTGTCATGACCCGGCTTATGAGGTCCCAACAAAAGATGGGAGACAGACAAGGCTCAAGTGTAAACAATTCTTTTATTCGCTAAAGTATACTAAATTATACCAAAGAAGTTCAATTCTTTATTCCCAGATAAAGACCAACGTATAAACAAACCTCATGGTACCTGTGGAGAAGAGCAGGGAGAGGGCAGAGTGTTAAATGCCTGGAGGTTAAGTAAACTCAGCACACTGGGCCTGGGTGTCGTCTTCTTCTTCTTCTCCTTCTCCTTTGGGGTTTTATGACAGTTGGCGTCCTTATGTTGCGTCACTGCCTCCTTCTGGATTAAAACAGCAATTTCTTCTTCTCCTCTTGAATTATCGGAGTTTAAGTCCTGTGCCCAGGTGTGCTGAGTTCCTCCAATTAGTGCTGCAATCAGAACACATGATCGACACGCCTCCAAGACAACCCCCACACAATGGAAACATTACTCTGCAGACCCTTCAGGGGCATTACAGTCGCCTCTATGCAAAATATTGTCATTTAAAATTGAATTACACATGATTAATTATTGCAATTAAGTGATGCATCAACATTTAAATATTGAATCGTTTGACAGCCCTTATAATAATACCTTTTATTTATAAAGCACTTTTCAGTGATACACAAACAAGGTAAACATTTTTTAAAGTTAAGAACACATGATCATAAAACGTGAGAGCAGAAGTTTAGAACGATACACTATTTTCTCTGATGTACTGTATTTATGTTAAGTTCTCTTGACTGAAGTTTTTGACAGTCTACTCCCGCATGCCACATGTTAGCATCAGCAGGTGGTCTGCTCTTCGTCTCAGTAGATCACAGGTGTTGGAACTCTGTTCTACTCTCATTATCAAACCAAATTCAATTATGTAATAAGAGGCCTCAACTCCTATGAAGTTGAATGGAATTGATCTTGATAAGGAGCAGAGACCCGTGAAATCTGCAGGGCCTGTGACCCATAGACCAAATAATAAGAAATACTGAGAAGATAGATGAGGCTGCCATGATGAGCAGAAGCCTGCTGTGTGTGTAAGTGTATGTGTAGAATTCCTCTCAGTTCAAGCCTTGGTATCATCATATTTAAAAGTCAAGATATGAGTTCATAGATTTCAATGTGTGGGTTTTTCATGACTTAAATATATGAGAGGTACTTTTTTGAATGGAGCGAGAGTTTGTTTGCAGACAGGTGTACACCCGAAGGAATCTTCGTCATTCAGAAAACACATACCCACACACACAAAAACGCAAACACCCTCCTCTGTGTCTATGTGTGGACTTCTCTGTTTACAAAGTCTCCTGGGCCAGCCAAAGCTGCACACTTGTCCAAAGCACTATGCTTTCATGTCAATTTGCCATTTCACAAGAGGCGGGCAACTCACTGTCTCATAAACAATCTATCCTTGGCCATGGATAAAAGTTTCAGTGGCATAAAGTTCTTTAAAAGGCACCATTGTTGTCGTCTTTATTTTATAACCTTTGTTTTTGAAACATGTACTTAAATCTTTGAAAATAGTACTTCTATCTTGTACAATATGCAAATAAGGGGACATTGGGAATGATTGACATTTTCTCTTGTTTAGCCCTGCGCTAAATGTTGCTTGCTATATAGTGAGATAATCAGAATTAACAACTCTACCAACTTAGTAAAATGTAACCCAATATAAAGGCATATAACTTTATTTGTCAATGATGACAAAAAAGACAACATTAGAAGAGTGCAACAACATCAAGCATTATTACTGTAAATAAAAAAAAACAGTACTTTGAAAAGAGTCATGTATTTGAGAGTGTTTTACTATGGTTATATAAATGATAAATTAATGGTTATTTTACACAGACACTCCATTTTAGAGTACAACAAGCAGTTTGTCATTTGTTCAAGTGCTGTTGCATTGAACATGTTTTTTTTTTGGTTGAGTTTGTGTGGCAGTGAGAGTCAGTGAGAGTAAATAACCACAGAGGAGAGCTGTCATTTGTTCAAATTTAACTTGGATTGTCTATGTTTCCTTGGCAACTGGTGTAGGGGATTAGTAAGAACTCTATGTCTGGTCTTAGAGGTCAAGGTCAGCTCTCTGTCATTTCTCTCTTCTGTCTGAACCACACAAACACAAGCATCAGGACAGAAAGCATTTCTTTCTTTCACTTGCTCCGAGGCACTTGGTTTAAAATGTAAAGCAGCAGGTGATTATAGGCCATAATCTCGTCTGTCGCTTCCGTTACCACTGTTTGAAATCAAATTGTGTGCATTCTGTCTGTAGTCATTGAGGTTACTGGCAAGATAAGGCAATACACAGATGGTGAAAGACACTGGTACAGGCAAGATGGAGTTGGAGAGGCAGAGAACAGGACAACATTATAAAATTGAGCTGGTAGAGAGCTCAATGCACTTTCTAATTCAAACAAGGAAAATGATCAAATGACTATGATATAAAAGCTTGTGTAAATGGCACAGACTTTTGTTGTGTGATGAAAAAAAAAAACTTGCATCTTGTACCTACCTGCATCTCAAACACTATAGCACTACGCTGTCAGTATAGTGAAAAGCATACTGAAATGTTGGTGCAAAGGGATGTGACAAACCGTTGGTATTTGACAACCTGTGATGAGAATGTTTTGACAGAACACTTGCTTCTTCCGCTGTATAAAAGGTAAAAACAGCAGTACACAGCTTCATTCAAATGTCATGTAGTGTGCATAATATATCGCCCAGTAGGGTAAAGGGATTGTCTTTTTACTGTCTATACATGTAATGAGTCTGCCAAAAGGGTAGAAAGGAAACTAGATTTTTATGGTAAGACATTAGTGCAAGATCCTGTGGTGTTAAATGAAAGCCTATTATAGTGCGATACATTTCTCAGTTGAGTCTCTCTATTAAATACCAGCACTGATGAAAAGAGGGGAAAGTTATAAAAGACGAGCTATGAAGCATGTATGCTTCTACAACTTATCCTCTGAAATAGTAATAATGGACTTGTTGATTGCAGTATGATTGGGCACCACCCATAAATGGCAGTAACTATCTGAGTGCACCATGGCAACAATGAGCTTTATGGCTCATTAAACGTGGGTGGCTTAGTGATAATGCAACCACATTACTTGACAGATCCAATTGTTCACACGGAACACCATGTCAGTGTGAGGTGTCCATTAATGTACCACATGCACACAAATCACCGCCTACTCTTGGCAACTAAGCCCAGTAGACAGGACACTGATCACCTATCATACTTATGCTCTGGGACTACACCCACTCAATCAAGGTGGTGCCAATGGGTCTTAAATGGACCTAATACCAAGAAGCCCTCAACTGCGACACAATATACTGCTGTTAAATCACAGAGATTATGATCGTTCAAATAAAAAGAGAAAAGGGATCTGGAAAGATTTTCTTTCATGGTGGCCATAAAACAGCTTGTGTAAAATCCATTGAAAGTAATAAAGGTCTACGGCTGTGGTTTTCAACTGGTAGAGCTGACATGAAAATGGGTTTAACGAGCTGTATTCAGTGTGTCATGTGCTGTATGTATTGCCATACATCTAAGCTGTGCTTTTAATTTGATTTTTTTTATACTTCAAGTAATGCAGTTCACATGCACTAGAAGGGTTGTTTGTTTACACTGCAACACCGTAGTTGGCAGTAATGTACTTAACGTTGGTTGCCACCAGCCGTCAAACAGCAATGTTTATAGTGAGGGACTGAATACATTAAATGTAGGTTGTCTTTCGATGAGGACAAAATGGGAGAAAACAAACTCTGAAGAGTGTATGCAGCAAAATGCTGGTACATGAAAGCCATCAAAACTACTGCAGCATTTGGAACCAAAACAGTTTTTAAAGACAACGTTGACTGCTTTCAAAGACCACTGCTATTTGTTGCGCTTTGTAATGTTGATGTACTGAAATGGTTTTCTTCCATCTTGGGTCCAAACTATACAATTTATGACATGCATTTGAGTGGTTGAACATGTTCAGAAATGTGGGTCTAGTTTCATCATTAGGTTTTGATAGGTCCTAAGGATGGACCAGTTTACCACCACTATCTAAAGGACAAACAATCAATAAGGTAAAGGCCATTAGAGGTGCCCCACTGATCAACAACAGTAAATACAATTATCTATACTAAACATTGCACCGGGTCTTGCCAATAAAGAGCTGTTTATCAGAACAGCATCAAAATCAAATATTAATATCTTTCAAAGTTTAGGCCTTTACAGTATAGAGTGCTATATTATTTCATGTGTTAAATTTTACTCCCCTGGTTTTTATTTAAAATTCAAATACTTCTTTCTAATTTTTACCATTCAATTTTGACTTTGTGAAGGGATTAACGCTAAATACACAAGTGCAAGAATGAAAAGCTTCATGCGGGCCCTGTTTGTCCTGCTTTTGTCTTTGGCCCATCCAGACCCCATACTGATATAAGTCCTATGCCTTACTGAGACAGCCTGTCGTTTTTTATGATGAAACCAGATGAGATTTAGAGAGGGATCTGAGAAGAGGCGGCAAGGGGATGGATTTTTTTCTCCCCTGACACCCCAGCAGAGGAACGACAACGTCCGATTTTCATTTCAGAGTAAAAACTCAGGGGAGTGTGAGTTATGGACATGACAACAAATGCTGTTTCACTGCCCATGATTGCGTCTTGTTTGTCCATCTTGCTCTATCCCTATGATGATGCTTGCCTTACCTGTCTGTTCTGGCAGGTTTATTTTTCTTCTCGTGGACTGTGGTTTCTGTCATCTTATCTGTCCATGTTATGCTGAGCCATTTTGTCTTTCATTTGTCTCTGTGTTATTATGTACCTCAGTCATGTTAGAAGCTAAAAAATGACATAATTCTCCTACCTTTGCCATCAATTGCCCGCCCTAATAATGCAGGTAGTATAAAGTTCCTGGCCAATGTGACTCATTCACATGATCTATCCATCTGCTGCTGAACTACCACCCCTTTTCTTTGTATTCCCTTGGAGTAAATAGTATTGAATGCACTCCTTTGTACCTCTGAATCGTCTTTACATTCGTGGTATCATTATATGCCTTTGTTGGTAGATTGTTTGGTGGTTCATTATATTGGACAGTTTTATGAGCTGTCTCCTGGCTTGGGCAATAGTCATGCTTGTGATACATGCAGATAATTATCCCGCTGCAATCATCTCTCAGATGGTCAATAATAATATGACATTAGGCTGATGGAGTGTTGGTACAGACTGTGTTACTGCATCCCTATAGGGATTTTACCATATACTGGACCTGTGCTATGTTTCATGAGGAGACAGTAGACAGGCAGGGATATTGTGTAGTGCAATTTCTGTGATTTGAAGAGGAAGGAGAGGTCTTTGTTGTGGCCATTGGGAGGAACATAAAACCACATATCCATGTTGTACATCGATGTGGGAAACAAGAAGATGTGGAGAATAAAAAGAGTGAATGCAGGAAATGGACATATAATGCTTTTTTAGAGCCCTCGAGACACACACATGCAATGCAAAATCTATGTTGTATACCATCAAGCAGTAACACTATTGCTCACCCAAGGGATATAAAACAAGAACCTGTGTTGGTAGTATGTGTGATGTTTTGTTTTGTAGATGTAAGAGTTGGGGTGGAGACACATCTAGCCACATCTGAAGGTATCTGTTCTATAGAGATTAATACAAACTCTTTGTCTGCTTTACTAAAAGTTTGCATGTGTAGACATGTATAAACTTCATATCACCCGCAAACAAATGTGGAAACTGACTTTCTAACTGCGTGCACTGAGAGTTGAATCTTGAGCCATCAACCCTGCTAATGCAGGTACCCAGTGTTACGGACAGATATCTGCTGTTATTGTAGTAAAGGCGTAAAAAATTTGTTTTTCCACACGTTAAGTTGTTTGAAATTAAAAATAAATGACATGCATTTCTTTCCAAGTCAGATCAAATTTGACGTAGTTACTTTGACTCCAGAAAGAAAAAAAAAACAACAAACAAACAAATAAAAAACTATTCAGCCCAAGAGTTTTAATAACAAGGTCACTGAGAAAGCAAACCATGGAAATCACTTTTATCAGCTAGTTGATAATCACAGTTACAGAAATGTATAAAGATCAATGTCAACACTTGCTGATGGCATTCCATTAGTGCTAAGGAGGTTTAATATAAGGCAAAAAGTACAGCCTATATGGCTACGCCTTTCTTGGACTATACAATTAGAACTAGAATGAATGGATTTCTTGCCTTGTTCTAAAAGTAGTGCAGTTTAAACTGGATATTTGCTAAAAAAAAAATAAATAAATAAATAGATTAACCATGTATTTGGAAATGTTTACACGATTGCAGAAAAGCACATCTGTAAGAAAATACTTGGTTAAAAAATGGTAATAAATGTGTAGAATACGGAATAAAGGTGTAGCATCCGGAGAACATTGGGATGTGCAAGACAAAGCAAGAATAAATAAACTGAAAGGGAAAATAAACAGGAAGAGGAGATAATATGGTCACCAAAGGTCAAACAAGTGATGACCCAATATTTCATCATTATTGATTTTTCTGTTGGGCATTGTAGTGTTTTTAAATTGAGGTTAAAGGACATATAAGTAGAACCGGAAAATTGCTTTGTGATTGTGACTTATGTTAGATTAAAGCACAAGACCGTGGTTCATGTCCATCAGTATGCACACAGCCTATATTGTGTTACATAATAAGTTGCAGAACCAGCCAAAGAATGAAAAAAAGTGTGACTTATGGTCTGGAAAATACGGTACTCAGATACTGAATTGCACTCACATTGGACACAAATGTCTCTTGCTAATGTAAAGCACATTAGTTGTGTTTGAGTGTGTCTGTGTGTGTGTGTGTGTGTGTGTGTGTGTGTGTGTGTGTGTGAGAGAGAGAGAGAGAGAGAGAGAGAGAGAGAGAGAGAGAGAGTTTATTTAATGGTCATCCTTTTGAGTCTTTGTTAATCATAAAAAAATAAAAATGTTAAATAAAGTATAATGTGACGTATGACTGCTTTGTTTTCTTTCTTTGGTATAGTCCTCTACTTGCTCCTATACTTTGTATTGTGATTGTTTCCTACTTTTAGTTAGCTAGTTCAGTAAATCAATAATCCAGGAAGGGAAGGGATAGTTCCTTTAGGAGAAAATCTGCTTACATTTTTGAGTCTTCTGCTGAATGTGCTCAAGACAGCACTATGATTCTCTGACTTACAAGGTTGTTTATAGGTTTCAGTGAGTATAGGTCTTCATTATGTAAACTTGTTTTTGTAGTTGTTTTATAGTGGGGACTGAGGAAAAGGTGATTTAATAAGTTGCCTGAATATAAAAAATATAAATATATATATATATATATATATATATATATATATATACACTCAACAAAAATATAAACGCAACACTTTTGTTTTTGCTCCCATTTGTCATGAGATGGACTCAAAGATCTAAAATTCATTCCAGATACACAATATTACCATTTCTCTCAAACATTGTTCATAAATCTGTCTAAATGTGTGATAGTGAGCACTTTTGCTTTGCTGAGACAATCCATCCCACCTCACAGGTGTGCCACATCAAGATGCTCATCAGACACCATGATTAGTGCACAGGTGTACCTTATACTGCCCACAATAAAAGGCCACTCTGAAATGTGCAGTTTTGTCTCACAGCAAAATGCCACAGATGGCGCAAGCATTGAGGGAGCGTGCAATTGGCATGCTGACAGCAGGAATGTCAACCAGATCTGTTGCTCGGGCATTGAATGTTCATTTCTCCACCATAAGCCGTCTCCAAAGGCGTTTCAGAGAATATGGCAGTACATCCAACCGGCCTCACAACCGCAGACCACGTGTAACCACACCAGCCCAGGACCTCCACATCCAGCAGGTTCACCTCCAAGATCGTCTGAGACCAGCTACTCAGACAGCTGCTGAAACAATTGGTTTGCATAACCAAAGAATTTCTGCACAAACTGTCAGAAACCGTCTCAGGGAAGCTCAACTGCATGCTCGTCGTCCTCATCGGGGTCTTAACCTGACTCCAGATCGTCGCCGTAACAGACTTGAGTGGGCAAATGCTCACATTCGATGGCGTCTGGCACGTTGGAGAGGTGTTCTCTTCACGGATGAATCTCGGTTTACATTGTTCAGGGCAGATGGCAGACAGCGTGTGTGGCGTCGTGTGGGTGAGCGCTTTGCTGATGTCAATGTTGTGGATCGAGTGGCCCATGGTGGTGGTGGGGTTATGGTATGGGCAGGCATCTGTTATGGACGAAGAACACAGGTGCATTTTATTGATGGCATTTTGAATGCACAGAGATACCGTGATGAGATCCTGAGGCCCATTGTTGTGCCATACATCCATGAACATCACCTCATGTTTCAGCAAGATAATGCACGGCCCCATGTTGCAAGGATCTGTACACAATTCTTGGAAGCTGAAAATGTCCCAGTTCTTGCATGGCCAGCATACTCACCGGACATGTCACCCATTGAGCATGTTTGGGATGTGCTTGACCGGCGTATACGACAGCGCGTACCAGTTCCCACTAATATCCAGCAACTTCGCACAGCCATTGAAGAGGAGTGGACCAACATTCCACAGGCCACAATTGACAATCTGATAAACTCTATGCGAAGAAGATGTGTTGCACTGCATGAGGCAAATGGTGGTCACACCAGATACTGACTGGTTCTGAGTCCCCAGACCCTCAATAAAGCAAAAACTGCACATTTCAGGGTGGCCTTTTATTGTGGACAGTCTAAGGTACACCTATGCACTAATCATGGTGTCTGATGAGCATCTTGATGTGGCACACCTGTGAGGTGGGATGGATTGTCTCAGCAAAGCAAAAGTGCTCACTATCACACATTTAGACAGATTTATGAACAATGTTTGAGAGAAATGGTAATATTGTGTATCTGGAATGAATTTTAGATCTTTGAGTCCATCTCATGACAAATGGGAGCAAAAACAAAAGTGTTGCGTTTATATTTTTGTTGAGTGTATATATATATATTTTTTTTTTCCCAGGAGCCACGCTAAAAGGAGTCTACTTTATTCCGTGTAAGAAAAACAATGCAACTAACAAAAATACTAAACAGTTCCAACATCATGGATACTTTCTCTTTCTAAGTCTGGAGACTGTTTTGTGTGTCTTCAAAACAGCAATCATATATCGAAAGAGTTCACTTTACACTGTGTGCTGAAGAGAAAAAGCCTTTCACTTATCAAGTGACATTATTTTAACCTTTTAATTAATTTAAGCTCTTGCGTAAAGAAGTCTGACTAAGCGGCTGAGCTTTTGCCTTAAGCTTTTTCCCAATTTCTTGTCTGAATTATGTCAGCATTCATCTTGAGTGTTCCTAAACTGTGTTACATGATTAGACCAGGTCTGACGCCTCATATTTCTCCACACTAATAAAAGACAAGATGTGACACCACGCCTAATGTCAGCTTGATTAAATCATCCTAACACTCTGGAGCTCAGTGCCAACATCTCATCCAGCGTACACTGACACACATCCCATCACAGTTGTCAGTATAACCTCTATTATGTAATAAGACTTAAAGACTGTTTTTCACCTTGTATTATTTTAATGTGTACCTACCTTCTGTTACTTTAATGCTTGTGTCACATAGTAAAACTCAATCAAACATTCAAAGTATCATAATAAAGCTGATGTACAGAAAGCCACTGCCAGTTCACACACATAAAATGTCTCACACCCATACTTCTGTCAGAGGTGCTGCTGTCAATAAGCAATGCAGGCAGCTGCTTCGAACCCAAGAACAGAAGGGGGCTCTTGAGGATTTGCAAACTTTAAACCAAAGCAGTGGCCCCAAATGGGCCAATTTTGCAATGACAGTAGGAAAGCTCCCTAAGGTGACCCAATTTAAAAGCATTCACACTTGTTGTCTTGCAAAGTGTTGCATGCATTATTGCTATGAGAACAGGGAAAGCCAACCAAGAAAAATTCAAGTTCTTGCACAGAATACAGAAACAGGAAAAAGGTCGAGTAACATTTGGGACAATGGCAGACATTATGTTGGGCCACCACGTTTTCTTTTTGGCCTGGGATCCCAACAAAGTCCAGAATAGCCAATGACTTCAGTCAGTCAATTCATTATTTTTACATAAGGCCAAGAATTAGAGTAATCTCATGATGCTGTGCATAAAGAGCATGTCTAGAACATGGCAGAGAACCAACTTAACTCCTATTATCTCAGTCAGACAATGGATAGTATTTCACAAACATACAAACACATCCACAGGCATTCAATTACATGGATTCATATAGACAGTAACAGCACATCTATCTCAGTGAGTCTTCATTATAGCTGGTATGTTTACCATGCACTGTGTTTTATGTTTAATGGTGATAAATCTGGCAGCATCTTCATTGCTGTTGTAGGACATGGGGCATACATCAACTGGAAAAATTAGCTAGTTTATAGTCTTTATTCTGTCTTTAGCTATCAAATATATGATTAATGTCCACATTTGGAGGCTCATTTTGACCTTGCCTGCCTGTACTGTATTGTGGCATTAAATCCTTGCTATACATTTTTTTAATTCTTTTTATAGATTGTTCAGGGAGTTTATGACGAGAGAAACTGCAGTCAGCCGGGGGGCGTATATAGAGGGCTAAGTCACAGGGAAGCGCCATCAGTGCCTTATTTAGAACACACACACACACACACACACACACACACACACACACACAACTTGTGCTATTGGAAACATTTTTGAGAGAAGCTCTGGTATCATGCAACTGTTGCCTTTTCCTGACCAAAAAGAAGCACAAGGCCTGGAGGGTCTCCAATTTTGTACTTTGTATTGAACAAAAGTTTTTGTTTGTTTTCGTTGTTTTTTTTTACAGATGTTTGAGTCTGATTTTTTGGCTTATTTTACAGGTATTTCCCAGTTTTGCGAACGTTTAAAGCAACAAAGTACTGCTTTAAAATAACAATCTCAATATGAAATGTGATTTATCACGCAAAGGCTTGAATAAGAATTAAGATACAGTGTGCTATTTCTGTTCTTTAAGGTTGTAAGTGGATTGTTTACAGACTCATTTTCAACATTTCATTGTGCATTAAGCTGTAGTTTGTAACCCTTTAAAATCATCTAAAGTGGTAATTATTAAACAAAATGACATAGCAAAATAATAAAGGGTGTTATAAATTGGATCTGTGTAGAGTGGCTACAGGCACAACAGGCTAGCCTTCATTCGCTCACACCCCTGGAGACCAATCACTCACGGTTAAATGCACCCATTGAACCGTAGTACCAGGGTTAAAATATGAAGCAAATATTCCAGACAAGTGCACGCACAAACTGTAGAGGCATGCCATTTCAAGCCGCAGTTATAACGTTGTAATGTATCTGGCGAATCATTTATGGCACAGCAGCGTGTTAGGAATAATTTAAAATACCTAGAGACGCAATACACAGTTTAAATGAAGGGCCATTATTCAACTGTTTGTGTCATACATACAGGGCTCTTCCTTTTTCTGAGAGGCCTTCAGGTTTTTGTATGAAAGTTGTTACTTGCCACTTTCAGAGCCAATTTACAGACCAAAACAATCAGCCAAACACCTCCCTCATCCCTCAGCTCCTCCAATCCCTCCTGATGGTCCTGTCCTTTTTCACTTGCCATTGTCTGTCAGACAGAGATAGAGTGGAGTTGAATGGGTTCGGAAAGCTGGGATGTCGCTCTTCCCTCAAGTAGTGGTGGGGCTAATGGTTAAAAAAGGGAAGTTCATACCACAAAAACATATGAGTAACTTGTTTGAGCCTATGAGTGACACATACACAAGCTGTATATCCCTCGATCCAAGGCTATGAACTCATGAGCTCAGAACAACAAACCCAAATCGAGTCTGAATTCACTCTCCAAAATGGATATACTTAGCATCCATTTGAATTAGTTATTCAAAATGGTGCAAATGTTAAGCCTTTAAGAAAACAATGTACATACTCAAGAGTTGTTCTCAACTTGTTTTACTTGCTAATCTTGCTTCTGGTGATAGTTACTGTTGTGATGTTACCATTCCGCCGTGATTTCATGTTGCTGAATAGTTTACTTGTGCTCACTTGTCAAAAGGCCATGTTTTGGATAATCTTCTTGTCACGTTATTTTGTTGCGCTTGCCAAGCCACTGCATCTCAAAGAAACTGTATGAGCATCATGAAACCTTGTGAATTTAACCACATGGTTTGGTTAAGGTTTAAATCAGCACAAATCTGTCTGACAAGAATGAAAGCCCTGAGTGCAATTTATTGCAAACAGGATTTAATCTGCTCATGCATAAAATTGACTCCTGATCCTGGGACACGCAGCTTTCTTAATGAAGCAGTATCTGCTCTTAATTAAGGCAACATGAGGCAAATAAAATAAAATTGTACAATTATATTTTGCAGTATAACAACATTGTCTTAAGCAATCCTTTCCCAGACGGAATAATTAAAACCACTTCAATTTGACAGTCTTGTGCCTTCTTCTCCTTTACCCCTCGTTCCCTGCACACATCCTATCTCCTCCAGCATGCAGACTCAGACAATTAGCCCCAGTCCAGAAGGTAGTGGGCTTAGCAGCTGGGAAGATTGAGATACAGAGCTCTGACTTTTGGAAAGTTTTGTCTTTTTTTTTTTTTTTAGCTATTTTGTCTGCTTATAAAATAAGACCTGATATAAAACAAGTTAAGCATTTTGGGGGGGGGGGGGGGGGGGGGGGGGGGGGTGTTGAGACCATAAGAAGATTAATTTGTATTTTTTTCTGTTAAAGTACAAATACACAATTAAAAAAAAAATTTGTTTCGTTATGTGAAACTTTTATAATGATTACATATTGCACACAAAGAGAACACAGAGTTGGGATAATCTTTATATTGATTATGAGAAATGTGCTTTTTAGTGAGTTTCCTTCACCCCTACGTAAAAAGTCTGTTTCTTACGGTATTATGCTTAGTGAGTCGGCTGGCAGGAATCCAGTCCAAACATCTTGGTTTGATGCATGTGCTTTGGATGCATATTTCCTCAGGTTTGTGGTCCTTCCTGGCATGTGGGCTGTTTGCGTATACTGTTGGGTAACAGTTGGGTAGGAGGCCTAAACCAGCAAACAGATTGTGAATACTGATGAACAGCATGCTTGCCTTGAACCTGCAGAGACCAATGTCGCTAGGTGCGGGTTTTTTAGCATAAGTGTGTACGTGTCACAGTTCCCTTTCAAGATATACCAGATGGTTGTGGCACAGCAGAAGGGAAAACTGTCATTATCATAGGCTTTGTTACTGTACTAGTGTTTCTGCTAACCTGTGTGTCCAAATGAGATAAAGACAGAGAAGTGTGGACACAAGCAGATAGAATTAGCAATAAACTGGCCTTGATAAAAGCAAACCTAAAACAAACAATGCTTACCCGTGTTTCTCTTAACAGCAGTATTTTGTCCCAGAAGGAACTGGTGATGATGATGGTGATGATAATGATGATGATGATAATGATCACTTGAATGAACTGGTAATAAAATCATAAAGTAGTCATAAAAACTGCAAATGAAAATGGATGCCATTCAATTACGGTGTCAATTCTTGTAATGGTTTGGAGTGTGGTGCATAATAAAACATAATGAGTCACCTCTCCTGTGGGGATAATATCAAATTATTATCATTAGAGAATGTAGCATTAGAGATGGTCCTCATAAAAACTAACAAATATTTGAATATGCATTGATGGGTATACACTGATCAAACATGAGCACACCATATATGTTATGACGTTGAGGTGAGGTTCCAATGAAACAAAGTAAGATCATGTGGAGCTTGATTAAATTACTATTTAGGAGATAACATATACAGATGTAGCTTTTAACAAATGGACATGGACTACATTGTTGTCCCTTTGCCTTTACAGAGGAAGAACACCCACATTCAGGGCTATATATGTCACTGTCTCCAGCTATAAGGAAAGGTTTGGGATTAAAAATGCCCTTTAATGTGTCCTGCTTTAAATGAAAAAGAAAGGACAGGTACAGCTTGCGGTTGCAGGCCAATTTTGATGTGGGAGACACATTACAAAGAGCAGTAACCAAATAGGGGTATTACAGTAAATAAGAGGCGGGGTGAAGTGCGGTTTGGGAATGGATGGTGAGATAAAATGAGGAGTGAGGGAGGGATGCAAAGCTAAAGAAAGGATTAGCCATGCGGCGAACCGGAGAGGTTGAATAGGTAATGAAGGAGACAGGCCAGTAATGCATGAGAATAGGATAGTGGGGCTTAGCAGGAGTCGTGCAGTGCATTGAATACCTCTGTCATTAGCCATAGTCCCTATATATATATATATATTAACGGTGTGTGTGTGTCCAGGGGGTGGGGTTATAATAGAGAAAGAGAGGGGCACAACAAAGGGGAGCTGAGGTTTGAGGTGTCAGCACAAAACAAAACAAAAGTGAAGGACAATGAAACCACAATATGTGAGAACAACCTGAACATGTGACCCTCCCCCATGCTGATAAATGTGCATTTGGTGTTTGTGTGTTACTAGCCCTCATGCAACATGTCTCCCTGTCTTCTTGTTGGATTTTATAGGACGATGGGCCACTTTATTGCTTAGAATGTTTATTGGGACCATAAAATGAAGTGTCATATAATAACACACTGTAGCTATAAAGTGAGCAGATGTGCTTGCTGCTCTGCCACATCTGCTTTGTGAGCTGGAAAATGGACTAGTGAACCCCACTGTGTTACACAAGTGAATCATACCAGAAGAGTCAAGTATCCAGTGGGGAGACCTGTGCGCCAGGGTGCTGTTTGTTTGAGAGAAAACAAGTGGTGTCTTCACTGTAACAGATACAGAAGAAATGATGCTGTAATAAACGTTGTTTATTTAATTGACAATGATGTTAATTAAGGTCACACTATTCACCATTAACTAGTTGATGATTAGCATCCTAATTAGTCGCATAGTGAATGCTTATTAGTACCTTGGCCAGTAGGCCATTAAGTAAGAGTTTGGCCTCAACGCTCTCCTAATTACTGATTATTGACAGTCAGTTAGGAAGTTGTTAAACATGAATAATGATGTTAATATGCATTGCTTCTCCCTTATCGGGACCATACTAAGCAAAACATTTGAAGATAATAATTTGTGTTCTGTAATTTCCTTACGTACTATCAATAAGCATGGTGAGCAACTTGTTTAAAGGTGAATATTTTAATTTTAGTTTAAAATGTTACTTAATTTTTTTCTTAATGGACTGTAAAATACATTTTAAAAACCATTATCAACTTTCAAATACATTCAAATAATGATGTCTTTATTGTCTCTGTTTTTGAATTATTATTTTTTTATAGAATGCCATTATATAGATATTTATTGAACAGAGGTGCGCCAGGATCACTGTTTTATTCATTTATTATTTTATTTTTTTTGCTTGTACTCAGAGGTTAGTATATGCACTTTAACCGGTTGTTTCTGTGTCTTGTTTTTTTGCTTGGAGCTTTTTCATGCAGTATATTCATTTAAGACATGTTGTTTTCCTTAAGTTAATTAAAACTATAATTTAGGAGTAAGACAAGCACAATTTAATTGCTTAAAACACTGCAGGACTTTACAGCATAAACAAAAGTGGTCCCTACAGAAAAAAACATACACATACCGGCCAGTACACATACTGAAACACTTTCCTCACTGAGATGTTTAACAAAAAGGATAGAATGAAGTGTGATCGAGTTAACCACCTCTGTTTTTTTGTTTTGTTTTTTTTTACGAAAAAGTTGACATGCACCCTCATAGCGAAGAGTGGACGGTGGCCATTTTGTGCTCCGACTCTTCTGGAGAGCCAGCTTTATCTCCCATTATGCTCCAGTGGCACAGCAGGCGCCCTCCTCTTTGCTGAGAGAGGTGGCTAGCGAGCTGCTTGTTGCCCAGTGATTTTAAAACTGCGTCAAGTGTCTGAGTATTTGTGCCTGTGTGAGACCTGTATTATGTCAGGCATGTTAGTGGACACTAGGCACCCCCTCACATATTATTTAAATATTTTTGTTTTGTCAGTTGTTCAGTCATATTGTTAAATATATCTGCACAAAGTCACTGTGATATTTTTAGTGGGCATATTTGTGGATTGAAGAAGTACGAAGTGTAAAACACAGGCACTTTTGGGGCAGCTCAGGGCAGCACAGGGGGTCTTTGATGCCACGCGTAGCTCAGTCGACCCAGACGTCCGAGAGTGTGCAGCCATGCTCAGTTGATGTGTTTGTGTCTCTGTGTTTCAGGTAAGAAAAGTGATAGCAAATTAAAGAATCATACAAATCCCACGCACGCTTGGTCATTCGTGTATGCAAGTGTGCAACACCTGTGTGATGGTGTATGTATGTATTTGGTGAGTCAAGAGTGCCAGGACAGAAATGAAACAGAAAGCTAATAAAAGATGAAGAATGAAGAATTCAGTGAGACCTTAGATGATGCAGGATAATGACGCACACAAAAGAACACACACAGCTTGGGACTGGCATGCAAGGCTTACTAAATCAATTCTCAGAGAGGGCTCTTTTTACAAGAATCTTGTTTTGCTGCAGTAAATGATTTAGCAAAACAGCACAGCCATCATGAACACAGCTGCTAAGCTCCCATCTGCCTTATTCTTACTATAGAGGCCTGTATGAGTGTCATGCACGTGTGTGTGTGTGTGTGTGTGTGTGTGTGTGTGTGTGTGTGTGTGTGTGTGTGTGTGTGAGAGAGCAGGTAAATGAGACAAGGGAGCAATGAAGAGAACCACTATTTAATATTTATCCCAACTAGAGTCAACAACTTTGTTAAAATCAATCCAAAGTACCAAGTAAGCTGTTTTGCTAGCTAATTACACATCAGGAAACTATATCTGTAAGTCTGTGATGTTGGCAAGGTACATTTATCAAATTTGTCACCTTGTGGGTTTTTATGCTACTGAATTGTTCAGTCTTCTCTGAATAACACAATATAAAAGTAGTCAAAAAATAAATCATGAGCAACCAGTATACATGATTTACTTGTGCAGCAATGAACTGCACTTTTCATCTAATGGGCTGTTCATATTGGTTGGATTTTTTTTAAAACATAAAGCATGACATTAAAAGCCTGTTGGAAACACATTGACGCCTGGCATGAGAAGCAGAATTTTTCAAATATCAAAATGGACTAAAAGATTAATTTCCTAATTA
Source organism: Symphodus melops (assembly GCF_947650265.1). Lineage (NCBI taxonomy): Eukaryota > Metazoa > Chordata > Actinopteri > Labriformes > Labridae > Symphodus > Symphodus melops. Next base: position 15,383,917 of record NC_136700.1, read on the forward strand.
GTGGCCACTTGTTGACATTCTGATAAAATATGGCATTAGTTTTCAGAGCTGTGTTGATGATACACTCATGTGCTTATTCAGCTGAGTGAACCCTTCAATTATTAAAAATGTCAAGTGTGGCTATTTGATATTTCAAACGCCAACTTCTGGTTCTCTCGTAAAACTGTGATAGTCATTTGAGTCCCATAATCACAGAGTTACACAAGGTCAAGATTGCTTCTTACCAACACTCACTCAGCCATATTTAAATAAACTGGCCTTCTATGTTGAAGAATTTGGATCCAACTATTCACTTCTTCTAGACTTGAATATTAGGATTTTCTTTTTTCCTTTTGACAAAATGCCAACACAAAAAAAATACAGAACATCAAGTTCTCAAGTTGCATTATCATAATGGTACTGACTTTTTGGAATGGTTCTACAGTATGTACTATAGAAGTCAATAAACGTACATCTCCAAGGTGAGCTCTACATTTATTTTTGTTTAGTTTCATTTTCTAACTTTAACTTGCTACTATTAGCTGCTGAATACTACAGTAGATCTGTAGAGTGTTTCTCACAGAAACTTGCCTGTTGCAGCAAAAAATGTAACTATAAGAGTACTGAGAGCTCCCCAAAACACTTTACTTTAGCCAAAACTTGCTCACTAAAGCTCACTAGGGAGGAGAATTGAAATTCAATGTCCATATTATCCTATTTATCTTTTTTGAAATGCATCTCCAAACTTAAATGTAAACTTTGTAAGGCAGTGTGCACAGCTCCAATCTAAATTAAGTTTTCTTAAATGCCTAGAGCATAGCTTGAAGTCTTTGGCAGAGTCATACTGGGTTTTTTTCCCCCAAGGTCTCAAGGCTTATAATGTACACCACTACATTCAGATTTTTTCTTTTGTCTTCCTCATTTTCAATTGCCATATTCACCCAACACCCTATCCTTCTCTCTAGAACTTCTGTTTGTCTCCCCTCTTTTTCATTCATTCCCAAATTGTCAGGTTTGCTAAATGAGATTTAATACAGGAGCTGTCAGCCAGGAGACTGATACGGATCAATTTCCAGAAAGCTAGGGAGGATGACAAGAAAGTGGCTGAGAGTTCCCACAGAGAGAGTCATCTGAAAGGCTTATCCACAGCTTTGCATTTAGATCTACATGGATACACACATTTAAATATGGTGTGATACACTTGAGCTGAGCTTAAATACAGAAATCTATTTTTATGGGCTTGCCCAAAAATGGCTGGTTGATAAAAAATCTGATAAAGAAACAACCATGGGCAGACCTTTATAATGGAGAAACTGTATTGTAGTGGCCTTTCAAGGCACAACAAGATAAATCCAATAAAGACTCCATAGAGCAGGAAGCATGAAGACGCACAATACCAATATCAGTGTCATAATAATCCCAGTGATGAATGGTATAATTTCTTACAGTGCTTATTATCTTGTAGTGATAAATAAACAGAGTCTGCCTTACTGAATGAGATCACCAGACATACATCACTCGGCTTATTATGTGAATATAGTGTTTATATGTCACTATACTTCTCGCTAATGTGATTAATGTCATCACTTATTGCCAAATTCACCTCATGACATAATCCCTGCAATAGTGTTGATTATGATAAACCATGGTGGAAAATGAAGAGAAGAAAATGAGACACATTTTGTTTCATTACCAATATGTCAGGGTGTTGATGAGGACACAAATATATTCTAATTTCTAGGATAAGAATGATAAAATCTATATGAACACATTTTGACAGCATTCACATGTTGAGCTTCAAATGTTTAATATTAGCATTTGCACATATGTATGTATAGCTGTGGAAAGGGTCACAGGCAACATACTTTATTATGTGACTGATCAGGAGTTCAATAGTTACATCCAAATTCACTAAAGCCCTTTTCTTGGCAGTGTTTCCCATATGCACTGTACCATATTTGCAATACAATATGGCATCCACATGTTAGCTGTTTGGTAAAAGAGTGCCATGGCCAGCGCATACTGAAATCCAACTTCACGTGAGAATGTCACCTCAGAAATTAAAAAAACAACAACAAAAAAAACTGCTTACCTTTTAGGTCATAGCTGGTCATTGATACTTTTTTCCCCTCCTCGTTTGTCCTTAGTGTTACTTGTCCTGTGTTATTTATTGTTGTTTGTTTCACTCCCTGATTACCCTCAGTGTTCTCACCTGTGTCATGTTGGTCTCATGTGTTTGATTACCCACTGTCTCTATGGGTGCTTCTGATTTGCAAAGTACATACATTTTTATGTTTTTGGTAAATGAACATTTCTGATTTTATGAAGGATAAGAGTTATTCACAATAAAGTGCATAGCTTACCTGATTTACAGGTGTGCACGATGAAACGGTTTGTCAGAAGGCTCGAAACCTGCCTTAGATGAGCCTATTGTTTTTCTTATTTTGTTTGTATTTAGTTTTTTTGATTGAATGCTGGTCATTTTTACATGGCAAAACTACCAATAAGGCTGTGCAATTATTGGTCTGTGTGCTATTGATCTTTAGACAAAGGGAAACTAATAAAAAAGACAGAAATAGAGAAAGAGATGTGGCAGAATATGTTGAACTGCTGCTTTATTGATTTACAATGAAATCTCAAAGAGAATTTAAGAACAGAGAGATGTGGGTTCGATAAAGGGGCATAGAGAAGGAAGGACAAGAAGTGAAAAGTAGAGTATTTAACAATACAGTATAAAGGAGTTACTTACTGTTGGGATGGAAAACCCACAACGCTTGAAGTAATAACAACACCAGAAGTAAGTGGTGCATGTTCTCTCCGTCAGCTTGCAAGAAAATAGCTGGGACTCTTTATGTCATGGCGAGCAGGTAAAGTAGAAGTTTATCTGAGATGGTTGCCTTTAAGATATTTTAAAAGCATTTTGATACTTCAGTGAGAGCTGATATATCACAACAAGCATGAAATATAGTAGAGCTATTATATGAATAAACCCTGAGTCTGTTATTTCACGGTCATTTATACAACAATGATAGAAACACACGGTCAACTCCCTTTGAGTGTAAAACAACTGGGTGCTGACTCCCAAAAAATGTTCAAACAAAAAACTTATGAGGACACCACTCCAAAATGTTATTTTAATTGCCACACAGACGTTTAGAACAGACTCTCTTCTTCAGCGTGGAAAGGGCAATTTTCTCAAATAACAGGTGGGACTAATTTATACTTGTCCAAAATAGGTAATTGTCTATCCCAAAAGAGAGTTTCAACCTTACATCCTTCAACACTGAAGTAGTAAATGAGCTTCTTCAACTCGAGGTAGACACAAAACAAAATACAAAATTACAATTCTTAGAGCAGGTAAAGAAACGTCTGTGATAAGTTCACAAGAAACAAATGAATTAAATGTTTTTTATTCAAACCATTCAGAATTAGAATCAGAATCAAAAACAGTTTCATTGGCCAGGTATGTTTAACACAAGGAATTTAACTTTGGTAGTCTGTGCTCTCACTGTAAACATTAATGTAAACCTTAAATAATAACAATTAGCTAAACATATTTATTTATGTACAAGACTAAATAAGCTAATATTAGGGTATTGATACTATAATTAGGGTACTGAAGAATGAATCCACATATTATTCTTCACATATCTGTCTTTATCTCGCATTTTGTTTTGTCCACATAAAATAAAATTGCATGGACATTTAAAAACAAAAATCATATTTAGTGTTGAAAGTGATTTGACATCTAACTTTAATGTCTAACATTTGGATGGGTGAAATTAATTCCCTTGATCATAGAATAACAATATATGCAATGAACAATTGCCATTAGGAATACGAGAAAGAACATGTTTAGGTTTCTTCGGGAGGTCGGACTTAACTAAGTGATCCTTTAAATTGGAAGACCTCTTATAAAGGTTTTCGTTGTTTGAACATTTTTACAAGTCACAACAATTGAAATCTGGTACAAGATAAGATTTGACATGTACTACTACACTACACACATTTTTGCTGGTAAAGGCGATCCTGACAGAATACATGAATCTGAACAACAATGGACGTTGGCAAACTCTTATTCAGTCCAGTAGGGACTATAGTCAGTCTTGCAAACTGGCTATCGATTTCCTTTTAGTTAAGGAAAGATATGTTTATCTGAAGGTGCCAATCTAATCTTTAATGTTTACATCATGCATAGATTATCTGTTCATTAAAGTGACAGAAGATCTGGCATAAACCCCCCAGGAGCAGCTCCTTCATTCTCCATTGCTCCTCTCTCTCAGTATGTTGACTTGTAGAAAGACTTTTTGGTCACCTTGCCGACCAATGACAGTTGTGTGTAATCAGTAAGATTAATTGGTGGGACATTTTAATATCTCATTAATGGTAACACTTCAATCTTTTTGCCCTCACTCAACCAGTGTGTGTGTGTGTGTGTGTGTGTGTGTGTGTGTGTGTGTGTGTGTGTGTGTGTGTGTGTGTGTGAGAGAGAGAGAGAGAGAGAGAGAGAGAGGGACAAGAAGGAAGACAGAGAGAGAAGCAGCAAGTTCTAATTTGTTCTAATTAAAATTATTTTAGAGCAGCAATTAACCACACTGGTGACACTATCACCATTTCCAACTAATCAAACAACAACTATTCCAAACTAATAAAAAAATCTTGGTGACATATGAGGGAGTAATAAAGCAGTCTGATAATTAACAAATGAACTATTTTAGGTAAATATGGGCAGGATATGGTCTAGGCCTCAACATTCAATTAAGCCTCAATAAAATTTCGATGGCAGAAATTGAAGGTATGTTTTCAGTTATTGTGACACATTTTGAGAAAACAAAATGAGACATTTATTTTTGGCTTTCATGCTTGTATTGTGATTTTGTAGGAACACTTGTGCCAAGATAAATAGTTCTGTTAAGGTTAAGGTAAGGAAACTCCTTAACAAAAGTTAGTAGTATCAGTGTGGTCAGTACCTGGAGATTGAATCTTGACTTGGTCTTCGGTAGAGCATTGAAATATTGAAATCCAGCTTTTAAAGAAAGTGTACTACAAACTTAGATCCCTAATACAGAATTAGGTTTTGTGCTTTTTTCTTAAAGACAGGTTAAAAAAGCAAGCCAAACACTTATCTATTGAATTTATTCTCAATAACCATGATTGAACGTGGAAAAAAGCTTGGCATGAGGCCATATTCAAATGAGGAGAGAAGTTGTGTGAGAAGGTTAAATGTCACATTTTAAGTTGAGCTTCAGGATGAGTAACCCCAAATACCCAGTCAGAAACAGTCATTGCTTAATCTAATCTAAACCTTAAATAATTAAGTAAGGATGCTGTAAATGCATACATGAATACTTCCTGTTGTTGAGAAAAAAAATGAAAAGGCTTGTTTAATTTAGGATTCCTGTTGCATGTGTTATGATTTGTCTAATTTCATTTCAGTTCCTGCGGTTCTTTTAAGGACCATTCATTGAAAAAAGAAAAAAAAAGAACACTGATTGCAACATCATTGGTTTGATCCAGCATTAAGGCATCACACTGAGCCCTTGATACTTCTACGATGATGACTATCATAATGGTTTTGAAAACTAAGTGATCTCTGGTAATGAGTCCTATGTAAAAGCCCAATAAAACAAAATGACGGATCAGGAGTTCAATAGTTATCCAAATAAACATGTTCAACCTATACCCCTCCATGTTGTTTTCTATCTAACTCTTGTTGTTACCTATTGATATCTTTCTCAATTTTCTCCCTTTATCAGTTTTCAAGCTTCCACATTTGTGGGCGTTTCTCCTCCTCCCAGGCCTCTCTGCCTTTAACAGTATATAAAGCAAACACCCTGATAACTGCAGTGTCTGGAATTGATGTGACATGTTTCAGATTTTTTTCCAGTCTTTTAATACTGCATCTTTCCTCCTCATACCCGCCCTCTCTCTTTTCAATATCACTCGTCATACTCTTCATTCCCTTTCAGGGAGGTGAGCAATTCTAAAGCAAGCAAATGGATTATATTCTGCAGGCTAGTTATTAAATTTGTTTGCAAATCTCTGCCCCTCACTGCCCCTCCCTCAACCTCCATCGCTTCAGTCCTTCCTACTCCCTTCTCCCACAGCCATGACTGTCATGAACATTCAGACCCATAAACCCACAATTGCATGAGAAATAGAGACAGGACAATAAAGCAATACAACATACAAACCATAAGCCTAAAAAAATTAAGTAATGAAATAGTTCTTGGATTTTATTTTCTCTCTGCTTTATCCAAAAACATGCACCACTTCTTTTCCATACTAACAACCTTGTTATTCAGCACTAAATTTAAGTTATTCAATCTCTCAAAACAAGACTTTCTATTCAATGTCAAGTACACATACATAATTGGGAAACACCATTGAGGTAAACAAAAATCTGTTACATGTGTAGCCTACTGATTACACTGACCAGACATTTTAACATCTTCACTGTAACACTCTCCCAAATTAGCTATTTTGGCACAAAGATGTACATCATACTTGACCAGTGGACAAACAAAATAATTTTGGATGAAAGACATAGAGAAGAAACACATTTTTGGTTGGATCTTGGTTCCTTTTTTTGGAAAGATTAAAAATATACACTATTATCTGCCAGGAGATCTTACAATCAAATTGTTGTGCACCTCGCCAAAGTAGTATTTCTTGCTGAAATCTGGGATCTTTAGATCTGCAGTCTATGGCTCTCGGACACAAAAATAAATACTGTTGGAACAATGGACAAACAAAATACTAATGAGTGAAATACATTGAGAAGAAAAGGCTTTTTTTAATCGTGGATAATTTTAGAAAAAAACAATATTAAAAATATGCAACATTTACCACGATTGGGTAGGAAAACAGTATCATTTGGTGCTTGGTCTAATGCTCTCTCAACTGAGATACTTCGGCACAAGGATACAATTTGCTGGACCAGTTCATGAACAAATTACGTACAAGTGAAAGACAGACAACAGGAAGAGGTTTTTGGTTGGCAATAGTAAGTGCTTTCCACAAAGGATTAGGGAGGACTTCCCCATCCAAGGCAATCTCCACCCAAACAAAGCAGAAGCAGTTGCCGAAACCGAAGCAGGGACCTTCAGATCTGTAGTCTAAAGCTCTCCCAACTGAGCTACTTCAGCTCAAGGGGTACAATTCACAGGACCAGTTCACAAACAAATTTTGTATCAGCGAAAGAAACAGAAGAAAGATGTTCTTCGTTGGATCCTGGTCAGTGTTTGTGATTCAGTAATTATTTCCAACATGTCACACCAAAACTGGCGAGTAACTCTCACACACAAAGATAACAACCTTGCAATGGTTGCCTAAACCCGGGATTGAACCAGGGACCTTTAGATCTTTAGTCTAACTCTCTCCCAACTGAGCTATTTCAGGTCAGAAGGTAAATTTCACTTGACCAGTTCACAAACAAATTGTGTATAAGGGAAAGAAACAGAAGAAAAAGGTTCTGAGTTGGATCCTGGTCAGTGTCTCTGACTGAGCAATCATGTCCAACCAAAGGTGGCGAGTAGTTCTCACAAGCAAGGCAAAGTGCACACAAACAACTTTGCAATGGTTGCCTAAACCCGGGATCGAAACAGGGACCTTTAGATCTTCAGTCTAACGCTCTCCCAACTGAGCTATTTCGGCTCAGAAGGTAGCATTCACTGGACCAGTTCACAAACAAATTTTGTATCAGGCAGAGAGAACCAGAAGAAAGAGATTCTGAGTGTGGTGCTGGTTAGAGTTTTTGATTCAGTAATCATTTCCAACCAAAATTGGCGAGTAGTTTTCTCAACCAAGGCAACGTCCACCCAAAGAAAGCAGAAGCAGTTGCCGAAACCAAAGCAGGGACCTTCAGATCTGTAGTCTGAAGCTCTCCCAACTGAGCTACTTCAGCTCAAGGGGTACAATTCACAGGACCAGTTCACAAACAAATTTTGTATCAGCGAAAGAAACAGAAGAAAGATGTTCTTCGTTGGATCCTGGTCAGTGTTTGTGATTCAGTAATTATTTCCAACATGTCACACCAAAACTGGCGAGTAACTCTCACACACAAAGATAACAACCTTGCAATGGTTGCCTAAACCCGGGATTGAACCAGGGACCTTTAGATCTTTAGTCTAACTCTCTCCCAACTGAGCTATTTCAGCTCAGAAGGTAAATTTCACTTGACCAGTTCACAAACAAATTGTGTATAAGGGAAAGAAACAGAAGAAAAAGGTTCTGAGTTGGATCCTGGTCAGTGTCTCTGACTGAGCAATCATGTCCAACCAAAGGTGGCGAGTAGTTCTCACAAGCAAGGCAAAGTGCACACAAACAACTTTGCAATGGTTGCCTAAACCCGGGATCGAACCAGGGACCTTTAGATCTTCAGTCTAACGCTCTCCCAACTGAGCTATTTCGGCTCAGAAGGTAGCATTCACTGGACCAGTTCACAAACAAATTTTGTATCAGGCAAAGTGAACCAGAAGAAAGAGTTTCTGAGTTTGGTGCTGGTTAGAGTTTCTGATTCAGTAATCATTTGCAACCAAAACTGACGAGTAGTTTTCTCAACCAAGGCAACGTCCACCCAAACAAAGCAGAAGCAGTTGCCGAAACCAAAGCAGGGACCTTCAGATCTTCAGTCTAACGCTCTCCCAACTGAGCTATTTCGGCTCAGAAGGTAGCATTCACTGGACCAGTTCACAAACAAATTTTGTATCAGGCAAAGAGAACCAGAAGAAAGAGATTCTGAGTGTGGTGCTGGTTAGAGTTTCTGATTCAGTAATCATTTCCAACCAAAATTGGCGAGTAGTTTTCTCAACCAAGGCAACGTCCACCCAAAGAAAGCAGAAGCAGTTGCCGAAACCAAAGCAGGGACCTTCAGATCTGTAGTCTAAAGCTCTCCCAACTGAGCTACTTCAGCTCAAGGGGTACAATTCACAGGACCAGTTCACAAACAAATTTTGTATCAGCGAAAGAAACAGAAGAAAGATGTTCTTCGTTGGATCCTGGTCAGTGTTTGTGATTCAGTAATTATTTCCAACATGTCACACCAAAACCGGCGAGTAACTCTCACACACAAAGATAACAACCTTGCAGTGGTTGCCTATACCCAGGATTGAACCAGGGACCTTTAGATCTTTAGTCTAACTCTCTCCCAACTGAGCTATTTCAGCTCAGAAGGTAAAATTCACTTGACCAGTTCACAAACAAATTGTGTATAAGGGAAAGAAACAGAAGAAAAAGGTTCTGAGTTGGATCCTGGTCAGTGTCTCTGACTGAGGAATCATGTCCAACCAAAGGTGGCGAGTAGTTCTCACAAGCAAGGCAAAGTGCACACAAACAACTTTGCAATGGTTGCCAAAAACCGGGATCGAACCAGGGACCTTTAGATCTTCAGCCTAACGCTCTCCCAACTGAGTTATTTCGGCTCAGAAGGTAGCATTCACTGGACCAGTTCACAAACAAATTTTGTATCAGGCAAAGTGAACCAGAAGAAAGAGTTTTTGAGTTTGGTGCTGGTTAGAGTTTCTGATTCAGTAATCATTTCCAACCAAAACTGGCGAGTAACTCTCACACACAAAGATAACAACCTTGCAATGGTTGCCTAAACCCAGGATTGAACCAGGGACCTTTAGATCTTTAGTCTAACTCTCTCCCAACTGAGCTATTTCAGCTCAGAAGGTCAAATTCACTTGACCAGTTCACAAACAAATTGTGTATAAGGGAAAGAAACAGAAGAAGAAGGTTCTGAGTTGGATCCTGGTCAGTGTCTCTGACTGAGGAATCATGTCCAGTTCACAAACAAATTGTGTATAAGGGAAAGAAACAGATGAAAAAGGTTCTGAGTCGGATCCTGGTCAGTGTCTCCGACTGAGGAATCATGTCCAACCAAAGGTGGCGAGTAGTTCTCACAAGCAAGGCAAAGTGCACAGAAACAACTTTGCAATGGTTGCCGAAACCCGGGATCGAACCAGGGACCTTTAGATCTTCAGTCTAACGCTCTCCCAACTGAGCTATTTCAGCTCAGAAGGTAAATTTCACTGGACCAGTTCACAAACAAATTTTGTATCAGGCAAAGTGAACCAGAAGAAAGAGTTTCTGAGTTTGGTGCTGGTTAGAGTTTCTGATTCAGTAATCATTTGCAACCAAAACTGACGAGTAGTTTTCTCAACCAAGGCAACGTCCACCCAAACAAAGCAGAAGCAGTTGCCGAAACCAAAGCAGGGACCTTCAGATCTTCAGTCTAACGCTCTCCCAACTGAGCTATTTCAGCTCAGAAGGTAAAATTCACTTGACCAGTTCACAAACAAATTGTGTATAAGGGAAAGAAACAGAAGAAAAAGGTTCTGAGTTGGATCCTGGTCAGTGTCTCTGACTGAGGAATCATGTCCAGTTCACAAACAAATTGTGTATAAGGGAAAGAAACAGAAGAAAAAGGTTCTGAGTCGGATCCTGGTCAGTGTCTCTGACTGAGGAATCATGTCCAACCAAAGGTGGCGAGTAGTTCTCACAAGCAAGGCAAAGTGCACACAAACAACTTTGCAATGGTTGCCGAAACCCGGGATCGAACCAGGGACCTTTAGATCTTCAGTCTAACGCTCTCCCAACTGAGCTATTTCGGCTAAGAAGGTAGCATTCACTGGACCAGTTCACAAACAAATTTTGTATCAGGCAAAGTGAACCAGAAGAAAGAGTTTCTGAGTTTGGTGCTGGTTAGAGTTTCTGATTCAGTAATCATTTGCAACCAAAACTGACGAGTAGTTTTCTCAACCAAGGCAACGTCCACCCAAACAAAGCAGAAGCAGTTGCCGAAACCAAAGCAGGGACCTTCAGATCTTCAGTCTAACGCTCTCCCAACTGAGCTATTTCGGCTCAGAAGGTAGCATTCACTGGACCAGTTCACAAACAAATTTTGTATCAGGCAAAGAGAACCAGAAGAAAGAGATTCTGAGTGTGGTGCTGGTTAGAGTTTCTGATTCAGTAATCATTTCCAACCAAAATTGGCGAGTAGTTTTCTCAACCAAGGCAACGTCCACCCAAAGAAAGCAGAAGCAGTTGCCGAAACCAAAGCAGGGACCTTCAGATCTGTAGTCTAAAGCTCTCCCAACTGAGCTACTTCAGCTCAAGGGGTACAATTCACAGGACCAGTTCACAAACAAATTTTGTATCAGCGAAAGAAACAGAAGAAAGATGTTCTTCGTTGGATCCTGGTCAGTGTTTGTGATTCAGTAATTATTTCCAACATGTCACACCAAAACCGGCGAGTAACTCTCACACACAAAGATAACAACCTTGCAGTGGTTGCCTATACCCAGGATTGAACCAGGGACCTTTAGATCTTTAGTCTAACTCTCTCCCAACTGAGCTATTTCAGCTCAGAAGGTAAAAGTCACTTGACCAGTTCACAAACAAATTGTGTATAAGGGAAAGAAACAGAAGAAAAAGGTTCTGAGTTGGATCCTGGTCAGTGTCTCTGACTGAGGAATCATGTCCAACCAAAGGTGGCGAGTAGTTCTCACAAGCAAGGCAAAGTGCACACAAACAACTTTGCAATGGTTGCCAAAAACCGGGATCGAACCAGGGACCTTTAGATCTTCAGCCTAACGCTCTCCCAACTGAGTTATAACGGCTCAGAAGGTAGCATTCACTGGACCAGTTCACAAACAAATTTTGTATCAGGCAAAGTGAACCAGAAGAAAGAGTTTTTGAGTTTGGTGCTGGTTAGAGTTTCTGATTCAGTAATCATTTCCAACCAAAACTGGCGAGTAACTCTCACACACAAAGATAACAACCTTGCAATGGTTGCCTAAACCCAGGATTGAACCAGGGACCTTTAGATCTTTAGTCTAACTCTCTCCCAACTGAGCTATTTCAGCTCAGAAGGTAAAATTCACTTGACCAGTTCACAAACAAATTGTGTATAAGGGAAAGAAACAGAAGAAAAAGGTTCTGAGTTGGATCCTGGTCAGTGTCTCTGACTGAGGAATCATGTCCAGTTCACAAACAAATTGTGTATAAGGGAAAGAAACAGAAGAAAAAGGTTCTGAGTCGGATCCTGGTCAGTGTCTCTGACTGAGGAATCATGTCCAACCAAAGGTGGCGAGTAGTTCTCACAAGCAAGGCAAAGTGCACACAAACAACTTTGCAATGGTTGCCGAAACCCGGGATCGAACCAGGGACCTTTAGATCTTCAGTCTAACGCTCTCCCAACTGAGCTATTTCGGCTAAGAAGGTAGCATTCACTGGACCAGTTCACAAACAAATTTTGTATCAGGCAAAGTGAACCAGAAGAAAGAGTTTCTGAGTTTGGTGCTGGTTAGAGTTTCTGATTCAGTAATCATTTGCAACCAAAACTGACGAGTAGTTTTCTCAACCAAGGCAACGTCCACCCAAACAAAGCAGAAGCAGTTGCCGAAACCAAAGCAGGGACCTTCAGATCTTCAGTCTAACGCTCTCCCAACTGAGCTATTTCGGCTCAGAAGGTAGCATTCACTGGACCAGTTCACAAACAAATTTTGTATCAGGCAAAGAGAACCAGAAGAAAGAGATTCTGAGTGTGGTGCTGGTTAGAGTTTCTGATTCAGTAATCATTTGCAACCAAAATTGGCGAGTAGTTTTCTCAACCAAGGCAACGTCCACCCAAAGAAAGCAGAAGCAGTTGCCGAAACCAAAGCAGGGACCTTCAGATCTGTAGTCTAAAGCTCTCCCAACTGAGCTACTTCAGCTCAAGGGGTACAATTCACAGGACCAGTTCACAAACAAATTTTGTATCAGCGAAAGAAACAGAAGAAAGATGTTCTTCGTTGGATCCTGGTCAGTGTTTGTGATTCAGTAATTATTTCCAACATGTCACACCAAAACTGGCGAGTAACTCTCACACACAAAGATAACAACCTTGCAGTGGTTGCCTATACCCAGGATTGAACCAGGGACCTTTAGATCTTTAGTCTAACTCTCTCCCAACTGAGCTATTTCAGCTCAGAAGGTAAAGTTCACTTGACCAGTTCACAAACAAATTGTGTATAAGGGAAAGAAACAGAAGAAAAAGGTTCTGAGTTGGATCCTGGTCAGTGTCTCTGACTGAGGAATCATGTCCAACCAAAGGTGGCGAGTAGTTCTCACAAGCAAGGCAAAGTGCACACAAACAACTTTGCAATGGTTGCCGAAACCCGGGATCGAACCAGGGACCTTTAGATCTTCAGTCTAACGCTCTCCCAACTGAGCTATTTCGGCTCAGAAGGTAGCGTTCACTGGACCAGTTCACAAACAAATTTTGTATCAGCGAAAGAAACAGAAGAAAGATGTTCTTCGTTGGATCCTGGTCAGTGTTTGTGATTCAGTAATTATTTCCAACATGTCACACCAAAACCGGCGAGTAACTCTCACACACAAAGATAACAACCTTGCAATGGTTGCCTAAACCAGGGATTGAACCAGGGACCTTTAGATCTTTAGTCTAACTCTCTCCCAACTGCGCTATTTCAGCTCAGAAGGTAAAAGTCACTTGACCAGTTCACAAACAAATTGTGTATAAGGGAAAGAAACAGAAGAAAAAGGTTCTGAGTTGGATCCTGGTCAGTGTCTCTGACTGAGGAATCATGTCCAACCAAAGGTGGCGAGTAGTTCTCACAAGCAAGGCAAAGTGCACACAAACAACTTTGCAATGGTTGCCGAAAACCGGGATCGAACCAGGGACCTTTAGATCTTCAGTCTAACGCTCTCCCAACTGAGTTATTTCGGCTCAGAAGGTAGCATTCACTGGACCAGTTCACAAACAAATTTTGTATCAGGCAAAGTGAACCAGAAGAAAGAGTTTTTGAGTTTGGTGCTGGTTAGAGTTTCTGATTCAGTAATCATTTCCAACCAAAACTGGCGAGTAACTCTCACACACAAAGATAACAACCTTGCAATGGTTGCCTAAACCCAGGATTGAACCAGGGACCTTTAGATCTTTAGTCTAACTCTCTCCCAACTGAGCTATTTCAGCTCAGAAGGTAAATTTCACTGGACCAGTTCACAAACAAATTTTGTATCAGGCAAAGTGAACCAGAAGAAAGAGTTTCTGAGTTTGGTGCTGGTTAGAGTTTCTGATTCAGTAATCATTTGCAACCAAAACTGACGAGTAGTTTTCTCAACCAAGGCAACGTCCACCCAAACAAAGCAGAAGCAGTTGCCGAAACCAAAGCAGGGACCTTCAGATCTTCAGTCTAACGCTCTCCCAACTGAGCTATTTCAGCTCAGAAGGTAAAATTCACTTGACCAGTTCACAAACAAATTGTGTATAAGGGAAAGAAACAGAAGAAAAAGGTTCTGAGTTGGATCCTGGTCAGTGTCTCTGACTGAGGAATCATGTCCAGTTCACAAACAAATTGTGTATAAGGGAAAGAAACAGAAGAAAAAGGTTCTGAGTCGGATCCTGGTCAGTGTCTCTGACTGAGGAATCATGTCCAACCAAAGGTGGCGAGTAGTTCTCACAAGCAAGGCAAAGTGCACACAAACAACTTTGCAATGGTTGCCGAAACCCGGGATCGAACCAGGGACCTTTAGATCTTCAGTCTAACGCTCTCCCAACTGAGCTATTTCGGCTAAGAAGGTAGCATTCACTGGACCAGTTCACAAACAAATTTTGTATCAGGCAAAGAGAACCAGAAGAAAGAGATTCTGAGTGTGGTGCTGGTTAGAGTTTCTGATTCAGTAATCATTTCCAACCAAAATTGGCGAGTAGTTTTCTCAACCAAGGCAACGTCCACCCAAAGAAAGCAGAAGCAGTTGCCGAAACCAAAGCAGGGACCTTCAGATCTGTAGTCTAAAGCTCTCCCAACTGAGCTACTTCAGCTCAAGGGGTACAATTCACAGGACCAGTTCACAAACAAATTTTGTATCAGCGAAAGAAACAGAAGAAAGATGTTCTTCGTTGGATCCTGGTCAGTGTTTGTGATTCAGTAATTATTTCCAACATGTCACACCAAAACTGGCGAGTAACTCTCACACACAAAGATAACAACCTTGCAGTGGTTGCCTATACCCAGGATTGAACCAGGGACCTTTAGATCTTTAGTCTAACTCTCTCCCAACTGAGCTATTTCAGCTCAGAAGGTAAAATTCACTTGACCAGTTCACAAACAAATTGTGTATAAGGGAAAGAAACAGAAGAAAAAGGTTCTGAGTTGGATCCTGGTCAGTGTCTCTGACTGAGGAATCATGTCCAACCAAAGGTGGCGAGTAGTTCTCACAAGCAAGGCAAAGTGCACACAAACAACTTTGCAATGGTTGCCGAAACCCGGGATCGAACCAGGGACCTTTAGATCTTCAGTCTAACGCTCTCCCAACTGAGCTATTTCGGCTCAGAAGGTAGCATTCACTGGACCAGTTCACAAACAAATTTTGTATCAGCGAAAGAAACAGAAGAAAGATGTTCTTCGTTGGATCCTGGTCAGTGTTTGTGATTCAGTAATTATTTCCAACATGTCACACCAAAACCGGCGAGTAACTCTCACACACAAAGATAACAACCTTGCAATGGTTGCCTAAACCAGGGATTGAACCAGGGACCTTTAGATCTTTAGTCTAACTCTCTCCCAACTGCGCTATTTCAGCTCAGAAGGTAAAAGTCACTTGACCAGTTCACAAACAAATTGTGTATAAGGGAAAGAAACAGAAGAAAAAGGTTCTGAGTTGGATCCTGGTCAGTGTCTCTGACTGAGGAATCATGTCCAACCAAAGGTGGCGAGTAGTTCTCACAAGCAAGGCAAAGTGCACACAAACAACTTTGCAATGGTTGCCGAAAACCGGGATCGAACCAGGGACCTTTAGATCTTCAGTCTAACGCTCTCCCAACTGAGTTATTTCGGCTCAGAAGGTAGCATTCACTGGACCAGTTCACAAACAAATTTTGTATCAGGCAAAGTGAACCAGAAGAAAGAGTTTTTGAGTTTGGTGCTGGTTAGAGTTTCTGATTCAGTAATCATTTCCAACCAAAACTGGCGAGTAACTCTCACACACAAAGATAACAACCTTGCAATGGTTGCCTAAACCCAGGATTGAACCAGGGACCTTTAGATCTTTAGTCTAACTCTCTCCCAACTGAGCTATTTCAGCTCAGAAGGTAAATTTCACTGGACCAGTTCACAAACAAATTTTGTATCAGGCAAAGAGAACCAGAAGAAAGAGTTTCTGAGTTTGGTGCTGGTTAGAGTTTCTGATTCAGTAATCATTTGCAACCAAAACTGACGAGTAGTTTTCTCAACCAAGGCAACGTCCACCCAAACAAAGCAGAAGCAGTTGCCGAAACCAAAGCAGGGACCTTCAGATCTTCAGTCTAACGCTCTCCCAACTGAGCTATTTCAGCTCAGAAGGTAAAATTCACTTGACCAGTTCACAAACAAATTGTGTATAAGGGAAAGAGAAGAAAAAGGTTCTGAGTTGGATCCTGGTCAGTGTCTCTGACTGAGGAATCATGTCCAGTTCACAAACAAATTGTGTATAAGGGAAAGAAACAGAAGAAAAAGGTTCTGAGTCGGATCCTGGTCAGTGTCTCTGACTGAGGAATCATGTCCAACCAAAGGTGGCGAGTAGTTCTCACAAGCAAGGCAAAGTGCACACAAACAACTTTGCAATGGTTGCCGAAACCCGGGATCGAACCAGGGACCTTTAGATCTTCAGTCTAACGCTCTCCCAACTGAGCTATTTCGGCTCAGAAGGTAGCATTCACTGGACCAGTTCACAAACAAATTTTGTATCAGCGAAAGAAACAGAAGAAAGATGTTCTTCGTTGGATCCTGGTCAGTGTTTGTGATTCAGTAATTATTTCCAACATGTCACACCAAAACCGGCGAGTAACTCTCACACACAAAGATAACAACCTTGCAATGGTTGCCTAAACCAGGGATTGAACCAGGGACCTTTAGATCTTTAGTCTAACTCTCTCCCAACTGCGCTATTTCAGCTCAGAAGGTAAAAGTCACTTGACCAGTTCACAAACAAATTGTGTATAAGGGAAAGAAACAGAAGAAAAAGGTTCTGAGTTGGATCCTGGTCAGTGTCTCTGACTGAGGAATCATGTCCAACCAAAGGTGGCGAGTAGTTCTCACAAGCAAGGCAAAGTGCACACAAACAACTTTGCAATGGTTGCCGAAAACCGGGATCGAACCAGGGACCTTTAGATCTTCAGTCTAACGCTCTCCCAACTGAGTTATTTCGGCTCAGAAGGTAGCATTCACTGGACCAGTTCACAAACAAATTTTGTATCAGGCAAAGTGAACCAGAAGAAAGAGTTTTTGAGTTTGGTGCTGGTTAGAGTTTCTGATTCAGTAATCATTTCCAACCAAAACTGGCGAGTAACTCTCACACACAAAGATAACAACCTTGCAATGGTTGCCTAAACCCAGGATTGAACCAGGGACCTTTAGATCTTTAGTCTAACTCTCTCCCAACTGAGCTATTTCAGCTCAGAAGGTAAATTTCACTGGACCAGTTCACAAACAAATTTTGTATCAGGCAAAGTGAACCAGAAGAAAGAGTTTCTGAGTTTGGTGCTGGTTAGAGTTTCTGATTCAGTAATCATTTGCAACCAAAACTGACGAGTAGTTTTCTCAACCAAGGCAACGTCCACCCAAACAAAGCAGAAGCAGTTGCCGAAACCAAAGCAGGGACCTTCAGATCTTCAGTCTAACGCTCTCCCAACTGAGCTATTTCAGCTCAGAAGGTAAAATTCACTTGACCAGTTCACAAACAAATTGTGTATAAGGGAAAGAGAAGAAAAAGGTTCTGAGTTGGATCCTGGTCAGTGTCTCTGACTGAGGAATCATGTCCAGTTCACAAACAAATTGTGTATAAGGGAAAGAAACAGAAGAAAAAGGTTCTGAGTCGGATCCTGGTCAGTGTCTCTGACTGAGGAATCATGTCCAACCAAAGGTGGCGAGTAGTTCTCACAAGCAAGGCAAAGTGCACACAAACAACTTTGCAATGGTTGCCGAAACCCGGGATCGAACCAGGGACCTTTAGATCTTCAGTCTAACGCTCTCCCAACTGAGCTATTTCGGCTAAGAAGGTAGCATTCACTGGACCAGTTCACAAACAAATTTTGTATCAGGCAAAGTGAACCAGAAGAAAGAGTTTCTGAGTTTGGTGCTGGTTAGAGTTTCTGATTCAGTAATCATTTGCAACCAAAACTGACGAGTAGTTTTCTCAACCAAGGCAACGTCCACCCAAACAAAGCAGAAGCAGTTGCCGAAACCAAAGCAGGGACCTTCAGATCTTCAGTCTAACGCTCTCCCAACTGAGCTATTTCGGCTCAGAAGGTAGCATTCACTGGACCAGTTCACAAACAAATTTTGTATCAGGCAAAGAGAACCAGAAGAAAGAGATTCTGAGTGTGGTGCTGGTTAGAGTTTCTGATTCAGTAATCATTTCCAACCAAAATTGGCGAGTAGTTTTCTCAACCAAGGCAACGTCCACCCAAAGAAAGCAGAAGCAGTTGCCGAAACCAAAGCAGGGACCTTCAGATCTGTAGTCTAAAGCTCTCCCAACTGAGCTACTTCAGCTCAAGGGGTACAATTCACAGGACCAGTTCACAAACAAATTTTGTATCAGCGAAAGAAACAGAAGAAAGATGTTCTTCGTTGGATCCTGGTCAGTGTTTGTGATTCAGTAATTATTTCCAACATGTCACACCAAAACTGGCGAGTAACTCTCACACACAAAGATAACAACCTTGCAGTGGTTGCCTATACCCAGGATTGAACCAGGGACCTTTAGATCTTTAGTCTAACTCTCTCCCAACTGAGCTATTTCAGCTCAGAAGGTAAAATTCACTTGACCAGTTCACAAACAAATTGTGTATAAGGGAAAGAAACAGAAGAAAAAGGTTCTGAGTTGGATCCTAGTCAGTGTCTCTGACTGAGGAATCATGTCCAACCAAAGGTGGCGAGTAGTTCTCACAAGCAAGGCAAAGTGCACACAAACAACTTTGCAATGGTTGCCGAAACCCGGGATCGAACCAGGGACCTTTAGATCTTCAGTCTAACGCTCTCCCAACTGAGCTATTTCGGCTCAGAAGGTAGCATTCACTGGACCAGTTCACAAACAAATTTTGTATCAGCGAAAGAAACAGAAGAAAGATGTTCTTCGTTGGATCCTGGTCAGTGTTTGTGATTCAGTAATTATTTCCAACATGTCACACCAAAACCGGCGAGTAACTCTCACACACAAAGATAACAACCTTGCAATGGTTGCCTAAACCCGGGATTGAACCAGGGACCTTTAGATCTTTAGTCTAACTCTCTCCCAACTGCGCTATTTCAGCTCAGAAGGTAAAAGTCACTTGACCAGTTCACAAACAAATTGTGTATAAGGGAAAGAAACAGAAGAAAAAGGTTCTGAGTTGGATCCTGGTCAGTGTCTCTGACTGAGGAATCATGTCCAACCAAAGGTGGCGAGTAGTTCTCACAAGCAAGGCAAAGTGCACACAAACAACTTTGCAATGGTTGCCGAAAACCGGGATCGAACCAGGGACCTTTAGATCTTCAGCCTAACGCTCTCCCAACTGAGTTATTTCGGCTCAGAAGGTAGCATTCACTGGACCAGTTCACAAACAAATTTTGTATCAGGCAAAGTGAACCAGAAGAAAGAGTTTTTGAGTTTGACCAGTTCACAAACAAATTGTGTATAAGGGAAAGAAACAGAAGAAAAAGGTTCTGAGTTGGATCCTGGTCAGTGTCTCTGACTGAGGAATCATGTCCAGTTCACAAACAAATTGTGTATAAGGGAAAGAAACAGAAGAAAAAGGTTCTGAGTTGGATCCTGGTCAGTGTCTCTGACTGAGGAATCATGTCCAACCAAAGGTGGCGAGTAGTTCTCAAAAGCAAGGCAAAGTGCACACAAACAACTTTGCAATGGTTGCCGAAACCCGGGATCGAACCAGGGACCTTTAGATCTTCAGTCTAACGCTCTCCCAACTGAGCTATTTCAGCTCAAGGGGTACAATTCACAGGACCAGTTCACAAACAAATTTTGTATCAGGCAAAGAGAACCAGAAGAAAGAGATTCTGAGTTTGGTGCTGGTTAGAGTTTCTGATTCAGTAATCATTTCCAACCAAAACTGGCGAGTAGTTTTCTCAACCAAGGCAACGTCCACGCAAAGAAAGCAGAAGCAGTTGCCGAAACCAAAGCAGGGACCTTCAGATCTGTAGTCTAAAGCTCTCCCAACTGAGCTACTTCAGCTCAAGGGGTACAATTCACAGGACCAGTTCACAAACAAATTTTGTATCAGCGAAAGAAACAGAAGAAAGATGTTCTTCGTTGGATCCTGGTCAGTGTTTGTGATTCAGTAATTATTTCCAACATGTCACACCAAAACTGGCGAGTAACTCTCACACACAAAGATAACAACCTTGCAGTGGTTGCCTATACCCAGGATTGAACCAGGGACCTTTTGATCTTTAGTCTAACTCTCTCCCAACTGAGCTATTTCAGCTAAGAAGGTAAAATTCACTTGACCAGTTCACAAACAAATTGTGTATAAGGGAAAGAAACAGAAGAAAAAGGTTCTGAGTTGGATCCTAGTCAGTGTCTCTGACTGAGGAATCATGTCCAACCAAAGGTGGCGAGTAGTTCTCACAAGCAAGGCAAAGTGCACACAAACAACTTTGCAATGGTTGCCGAAACCCGGGATCGAACCAGGGACCTTTAGATCTTCAGTCTAACGCTCTCCCAACTGAGCTATTTCGGCTCAGAAGGTAGCATTCACTGGACCAGTTCACAAACAAATTTTGTATCAGCGAAAGAAACAGAAGAAAGATGTTCTTCGTTGGATCCTGGTCAGTGTTTGTGATTCAGTAATTATTTCCAACATGTCACACCAAAACCGGCGAGTAACTCTCACACACAAAGATAACAACCTTGCAATGGTTGCCTAAACCCAGGATTGAACCAGGGACCTTTAGATCTTTAGTCTAACTCTCTCCCAACTGAGCTATTTCAGCTCAGAAGGTAAAATTCACTTGACCAGTTCACAAACAAATTGTGTATAAGGGAAAGAAACAGAAGAAAAAGGTTCTGAGTCGGATCCTGGTCAGTGTCTCTGACTGAGGAATCATGTCCAACCAAAGGTGGCGAGTAGTTCTCACAAGCAAGGCAAAGTGCACAGAAACAACTTTGCAATGGTTGCCGAAACCCGGGATCGAACCAGGGACCTTTAGATCTTCAGTCTAACGCTCTCCCAACTGAGCTATTTCGGCTCAGAAGGTAGCATTCACTGGACCAGTTCACAAACAAATTTTGTATCAGGCAAAGTGAACCAGAAGAAAGAGTTTCTGAGTTTGGTGCTGGTTAGAGTTTCTGATTCAGTAATCATTTGCAACCAAAACTGACGAGTAGTTTTCTCAACCAAGGCAACGTCCACCCAAACAAAGCAGAAGCAGTTGCCGAAACCAAAGCAGGGACCTTCAGATCTTCAGTCTAACGCTCTCCCAACTGAGCTATTTCAGCTCAGAAGGTAAAATTCACTTGACCAGTTCACAAACAAATTGTGTATAAGGGAAAGAAACAGAAGAAAAAGGTTCTGAGTTGGATCCTGGTCAGTGTCTCTGACTGAGGAATCATGTCCAGTTCACAAACAAATTGTGTATAAGGGAAAGAAACAGAAGAAAAAGGTTCTGAGTCGGATCCTGGTCAGTGTCTCTGACTGAGGAATCATGTCCAACCAAAGGTGGCGAGTAGTTCTCAAAAGCAAGGCAAAGTGCACACAAACAACTTTGCAATGGTTGCCGAAACCCGGGATCGAACCAGGGACCTTTAGATCTTCAGTCTAACGCTCTCCCAACTGAGCTATTTCGGCTCAAGGGGTACAATTCACAGGACCAGTTCACAAACAAATTTTGTATCAGGCAAAGAGAACCAGAAGAAAGAGATTCTGAGTTTGGTGCTGGTTAGAGTTTCTGATTCAGTAATCATTTCCAACCAAAACTGGCGAGTAGTTTTCTCAACCAAGGCAACGTCCACCCAAACAAAGCAGAAGCAGTTGCTGAAACCAAAGCAGGGACCTTCAGATCTGTAGTCTAAAGCTCTCCCAACTGAGCTACTTCAGCTCAAGGGGTACAATTCACAGGACCAGTTCACAAACAAATTTTGTATCAGCGAAAGAAACAGAAGAAAGATGTTCTTCGTTGGATCCTGGTCAGTGTTTGTGATTCAGTAATTATTTCCAACATGTCACACCAAAACTGGCGAGTAACTCTCACACACAAAGATAACAACCTTGCAATGGTTGCCTAAACCCAGGATTGAACTAGGGACCTTTAGATCTTTAGTCTAACTCTCTCCCAACTGAGCTATTTCAGGTCAGAAGGTAAAATTCACTTGACCAGTTCACAAACAAATTGTGTATAAGGGAAAGAAACAGAAGAAAAAGGTTCTGAGTTGGATCCTGGTCAGTGTCTCTGACTGAGGAATCATGTCCAGTTCACAAACAAATTGTGTATAAGGGAAAGAAACAGAAGAAAAAGGTTCTGAGTCGGATCCTGGTCAGTGTCTCTGACTGAGGAATCATGTCCAACCAAAGGTGGCGAGTAGTTCTCACAAGCAAGGCAAAGTGCACACAAACAACTTTGCAATGGTTGCCGAAACCCGGGATCGAACCAGGGACCTTTAGATCTTCAGTCTAACGCTCTCCCAACTGAGCTATTTCGGCTAAGAAGGTAGCATTCACTGGACCAGTTCACAAACAAATTTTGTATCAGGCAAAGTGAACCAGAAGAAAGAGTTTCTGAGTTTGGTGCTGGTTAGAGTTTCTGATTCAGTAATCATTTGCAACCAAAACTGACGAGTAGTTTTCTCAACCAAGGCAACGTCCACCCAAACAAAGCAGAAGCAGTTGCCGAAACCAAAGCAGGGACCTTCAGATCTTCAGTCTAACGCTCTCCCAACTGAGCTATTTCGGCTCAGAAGGTAGCATTCACTGGACCAGTTCACAAACAAATTTTGTATCAGGCAAAGAGAACCAGAAGAAAGAGATTCTGAGTGTGGTGCTGGTTAGAGTTTCTGATTCAGTAATCATTTCCAACCAAAATTGGCGAGTAGTTTTCTCAACCAAGGCAACGTCCACCCAAAGAAAGCAGAAGCAGTTGCCGAAACCAAAGCAGGGACCTTCAGATCTGTAGTCTAAAGCTCTCCCAACTGAGCTACTTCAGCTCAAGGGGTACAATTCACAGGACCAGTTCACAAACAAATTGTGTATAAGGGAAAGAAACAGAAGAAAAAGGTTCTGAGTTGGATCCTGGTCAGTGTCTCTGACTGAGGAATCATGTCCAACCAAAGGTGGCGAGTAGTTCTCACAAGCAAGGCAAAGTGCACACAAACAACTTTGCAATGGTTGCCGAAACCCGGGATCGAACCAGGGACCTTTAGATCTTCAGTCTAACGCTCTCCCAACTGAGCTATTTCGGCTCAGAAGGTAGCATTCACTGGACCAGTTCACAAACAAATTTTGTATCAGCGAAAGAAACAGAAGAAAGATGTTCTTCGTTGGATCCTGGTCAGTGTTTGTGATTCAGTAATTATTTCCAACATGTCACACCAAAACCGGCGAGTAACTCTCACACACAAAGATAACAACCTTGCAATGGTTGCCTAAACCCGGGATTGAACCAGGGACCTTTAGATCTTTAGTCTAACTCTCTCCCAACTGCGCTATTTCAGCTCAGAAGGTAAAAGTCACTGGACCAGTTCACAAACAAATTTTGTATCAGGCAAAGTGAACCAGAAGAAAGAGTTTTTGAGTTTGGTGCTGGTTAGAGTTTCTGATTCAGTAATCATTTCCAACCAAAACTGGCGAGTAACTCTCACACACAAAGATAACAACCTTGCAATGGTTGCCTAAACCCAGGATTGAACCAGGGACCTTTAGATCTTTAGTCTAACTCTCTCCCAACTGAGCTATTTCAGCTCAGAAGGTAAAATTCACTTGACCAGTTCACAAACAAATTGTGTATAAGGGAAAGAAACAGAAGAAAAAGGTTCTGAGTTGGATCCTGGTCAGTGTCTCTGACTGAGGAATCATGTCCAGTTCACAAACAAATTGTGTATAAGGGAAAGAAACAGAAGAAAAAGGTTCTGAGTCGGATCCTGGTCAGTGTCTCTGACTGAGGAATCATGTCCAACCAAAGGTGGCGAGTAGTTCTCACAAGCAATGCAAAGTGCACACAAACAACTTTGCAATGGTTGCCGAAACCCGGGAGCGAACCAGGGACCTTTAGATCTTCAGTCTAACGCTCTCCCAACTGAGCTATTTCGGCTCAGAAGGTAGCATTCACTGGACCAGTTCACAAACAAATTTTGTATCAGGCAAAGTGAACCAGAAGAAAGAGTTTCTGAGTTTGGTGCTGGTTAGAGTTTCTGATTCAGTAATCATTTGCAACCAAAACTGACGAGTAGTTTTCTCAACCAAGGCAACGTCCACCCAAACAAAGCAGAAGCAGTTGCCGAAACCAAAGCAGGGACCTTCAGATCTTCAGTCTAACGCTCTCCCAACTGAGCTATTTCAGCTCAGAAGGTAAAATTCACTTGACCAGTTCACAAACGAATTGTGTATAAGGGAAAGAAACAGAAGAAAAAGGTTCTGAGTTGGATCCTGGTCAGTGTCTCTGACTGAGGAATCATGTCCAGTTCACAAACAAATTGTGTATAAGGGAAAGAAACAGAAGAAAAAGGTTCTGAGTCGGATCCTGGTCAGTGTCTCTGACTGAGGAATCATGTCCAACCAAAGGTGGCGAGTAGTTCTCACAAGCAAGGCAAAGTGCACACAAACAACTTTGCAATGGTTGCCGAAACCCGGAATCGAACCAGGGACCTTTAGATCTTCAGTCTAACGCTCTCCCAACTGAGCTATTTCGGCTCAGAAGGTATCATTCACTGGACCAGTTCACAAACAAATTTTGTATCAGCGAAAGAAACAGAAGAAAGATGTTCTTCGTTGGATCCTGGTCAGTGTTTGTGATTCAGTAATTATTTCCAACATGTCACACCAAAACCGG